>NC_091474.1:240862583-240947583 GCF_036971445.1 Narcine bancroftii | reverse complement strand
GAGATATTATTGAGAAAAGGTACGTACTCAGCCTCCTAAGGTCCAGGATATAAAGTCCTAGCCTCTCCTTGTAATTCAAGCCCACCAGTCCCAGCGACATACTCGTGAATCTTTCTGCATCCTTTCCAGCCTAACAATATTTTTCCCTTGACTGGGTGACCAGAACCACTCACCAGATCACGCAGCATTTATAGGAAGTGAAGAGTGTCTGAATAAAAGAAGATGAGGATGGGGAGAGAAGGGAAGATGTGGTAACCACTGTTTGTATATTCATTGTCCGGGAACTCCCATTGGCCAACTGTACCTGTGGCCCATCCCACCCCAGACTCCTGATTAAAGGGGGCTGTTCCACAGCCCCCTTCCCCAGTTCAGGACCGTCGACCAGCATGGACGTACCTCCATTCTATTGTGAATAAAAGCATAATTTCAGTCTTTTGGAGTTGTTGTTGGTGCCTCAGAGGAAGGGGCAGGGGGAGTAGGACAGACCACCAGGTAAGAGTTCATATTCAGATACAGGTAGAAGAGTAGAAGAGAAGGGCTGTGGTGATAGTGGGAGAAGGTCATTCTCTGAATTGAGAGGGAAGGGGATGGGGGGACGTGGGGAGACAGAAGGATGGGGAAAGAGAGTGTTTGGAGGAGGGGTTTAACAGAAACTGGAGAGGTCTATGTTAATGCCATCTGGAGAGTACCCAGACAGAATAAAAGGTGCTGATCTCCAATATGGATGGGCAGCGCATGAGGCCATGGAGAGACATGTTATGGCAGTGGAGAGAGAAAAAGTACTCAAAGAAACGATCTGTCAGTCTGTGCCTAGTCTCTCTCTCATAGAGTGGGGCCACAACGGGAGCACCCGATGCGGCAAATGACTCCCGCAGATTCACAAGTGAAGTGTTGCTTCACTTGGAAGGACTGTTTGGGGCCTCGAATGGTGATGAGGGAGGAGGTGTTGGACACAAGTGCAACATTTCTTGTGGCCACAGGGGTAGGTATCGGTATCGAGGGGGTGGTGAGGGAGTCACAGAGAGAGTGGCCCCTGGACCAGTGGTTCTCAACTTTTTTCTTTCCACTCACATCCCACTTTAATTATTCCCTATGCCATAAGTGCTCTGTGATTAGTAAGGGATTGCTTAAGGTGGGATGTGAGCAGAAAGAAAAAGTTTGAAACCTGCTGTTTTAATTGTACCTAATTGACTTATTATGTGCACGGTTTCAGAACTCCCAAAGGAAACAGGCCAATGACAATTTTTCTCAAGCAAAATATTTCAGTCACAATTGGGTCGAGGGCAGTGATTCCCACTCACATCCCTCCTTAAGCAATCCCTTACTAATCAGAGAGCCCTGGTGGCATTGGGATTGCTTAAAGTGGGATGTGAGTGGAAAGAAAAACGTTGAGATCCATTGTCCTATGCCACCATCTTGGCGGGCACCCCCGAACCAATACAGCAGCAACTCGGACAGCGATCAGATGCTGGCCTCCATCATCCTCGATCAAGACAGCCCACATCAACTGGCCAAGGTGATGATGACTGTCAAGGTTAACAGCCACACCACAAACTGCTTATTTGACACAGGAAGCACTGAAAGCTTCATCCACCCTGGTACAATGCTACTCCCTTGCAGTTACCCCGGCACAATGCAAGGTCTCCTTGGCCTCTAAATCTCACTCAGTCGAGATCCAAGGCTGCTGCAGTGTGATGCTGACTGTGCAGGATACAGAGTACAGGTACTTTAAACTCCTGATCGTGCCCCACCTCTGCACGTCAGTAATACTGGTACTGGACTTCCAGTGCCAGCTACAGAGCGTCTGGATGCAGTTCGACGGCCCACACCCACCCCTCACAGTCTGCAACACCAAACTCTTGAGCCTCCCACCCCCTCTGAACATGACCTGTGGCCTCTCTACCCTCTGGATCCCAGCCCCTGTTTGAGAACTTCACCCCCGACTGCAAGCCCATCACCACCAAGAGCAGGCAATACAGCCCCGGGGACAGAGCCTTCATTAAAGCAGAAGTCAAAAGGCTTCTGGCTGAGGGGATCATAGAACCCAGCACCAGCCCCTGGAGGGCACAGGTGATGCTTGTTAAGAGAGGAGAGAAACACCACATGGTCATCCACTACAGCCAGACCATAAACAGTTTCACACCCTGGACGTCTACCCACAACCTGCATCGCCAACATGGTAAACGAGATCGCCCAGATCCCAGTCTCAACTAATGACCTCAAGTCAGCCTACCACCAACTATTGATCCATCCCAACCCTGATTGGATGTGCCCCCTATTGGAATTCCCATTGGCCCAGACCCTCAAGGTCCTGAAGAAGTTTCTTTTCTTACTACGCCGAATGGGTCCTCAATTACGCAGACAAACCTGGTGAAATCTACCAGGTTTTCCCTGTTGGCAGAAGCCCAAGTGATGTTCACACGCATCGAGGGCGACATCGCAGAGGCAGAGATGCACGCTGTGGATGAATCCATCTCCTTCCAGGTGGAGAGTGATGCATCTGAATTTGCCCTGGTTGCCACGATCAACCAAGCGGGCAGCCCAAAAGCTTTCTTTTCCCAAACCCTCCAGGGCCCTGAATTTCAGGACTCAGCCATCGCAAAGGAGGCCCAGGCCATAGTGGAAGTTGTGCGCCACTGGAGGAACAACTCCAGCACCTATTGTCTATCGACCAGATAATGCTGTTTCGTCAGGTTGTACTTGTACCATCAGTTGATAATAAACTTGACTTGAATATTCAAAGACAATTTTTCCCCACATCCATCAGACACCTGAATTGTTCCTTCATTGTAACCCTTGTGCGTTATTGACCTTCCACTTTGGACAACTGCCTGCATGTCAGGGCTGACTTGCATGTCATCTCGCGAAATGAATCCTTCTCCCTATACCAGGCTGAATGTGACAGAAAAATTAAATTTGTCTTTGACTTCCCAAGAGCTTCAAACTTTTCCAGAAGGATACATGAAGGACATATTTAGGATAAATAGTAGGAAACTTCCTCCCCCCCACCCCACAGCTAATATATAGAAAACTTGAAAGCGTAGATTTAAACCGGACTAGAAGTCAATATAGCGGGTCGTCAAAACGGCCAAGAAGATCACTGGGGACTCCCTTTCCTCTATTGATGACATTTACCGGGACCGTTGCTTAAATAGGGCTCAAAGAATTATTGAGGACCCTTTCCATCCAGCAACCACATAGCCATATAACAGTTTATGGCATGGAAACAGGCCATCTTGGCCCTTCAAGTCCATTCCGGTTCACTCAAAGAACTCCGCTAGATCCCCCTGCCTATTTTCCGCCCATAACCCTCCAACCCCCTCTTATCCATGTATATTTCCATCCTCCTCCTAAATGAAAGAATTGACTCTGCCTCACCTATTTCCTCTGGAAGATTATTCCATTCAGCCACCACTCTCTGAGTGAAGAAGCATCTTCTAATGTTTCTCCTAAGATTTTGCCCCCTTACCCATAACTTGTGTCCTCTTGTTTCAACCTCCCCTGCTCTCAGGGGGAAGAGTCTACTTGCATCTAGTCTATCTATTCCCTTCATAATTTTAAACACCTCTATCAAATCCCCTCTCTCTTCATCCCACTATCACGGGGAAGGGGCAAGAGCATCAAAATCAGGGCTGGCAGGCTGGGAAATAATTTCTTCCCGCTGGCTGTGAGTTTGGTGAAAAGTATTCTGTAACTGATTTAATCATTCCAAAATGTTTATATACATTTATTTTAAATTATATCTTTATGGTGCTCTCCAGTTTCCACCCAACTGTGCGCATTGCTTGTTGGGAAATGTAGTTCTTTGACTGGCTGTATATGTAGTCAGATAAACTTGAATTTGGTACAAGAGGTCGAGAGGAAATCCAAAGAATATTTTTATCACCATGATTTTTAACAAACTGAGGGGGTGGTGGAGCCAGAAATTCTCACAACATTAAATATATATCAAAGAGATTATTTGAATCACCACAGCACAGTACAGGTTCGTTGACCCCTAATGTTGTGCCAATCCATGTAAACCTACTCAACAATCTAAACCTTCCCTACCTCACACCCATAACCCTCTTACATCCATCTAAGAGTGTTTTAAATGTCCCTATTGTACATACATTAGCAATACATTCCAGGCACCCACCACTCTCTGTAAAAAAAATCTTGCATCTGATGTCTCCCCTAAACTTTCCTCCCTTTACTTTGTACAGATGGCCTCTGGTGTTTTCTACTCTCGCCCCAGGAAAAAAAGGTGCTGGGTGTCCAAACTATCTATGCCTCTCATAATCTTGTAGACCTCTATTATCTCACCTCTCATTCTTATTTGCTACAGGAGGAAACCCCTAGTTCTATTAATCTTGCCTCATGAGACACGTTCTCCAATTCAGGCAACGTGCTGGTAACAGCACCGGATTAAGGTATTACAGGGCCTGTAGCATTTATTTTAAAGGGGCCCTAAATAGCGCCAGCTGGTGCATGCACAATGAGGGATAAGAGTGACTGGCTCAATGCAGGATCAATTACTGTCTTCGCTACCCATAATTCCCCCACGCAGCTGGAACTGTTCTGCGTTCCCCACTGCTATCCGCAGCATGCAGATCCCCTGACATGTAAACGGACAAAACCAGCCAGCTGATTGAGGGGCTGAGGCGAGGACCATTCCTTGCCTGCTTCCTTTTCCACCATTGTGCAGCGGCTATGAGATACTGATTAAAGACGATAATTGGCTAAAAATCCCTAACTTTAAATGTAAGGTTAGCGATTTTAGCCAAGTATCACCCTTAATTGGGGTTATTAACACAGACTAATAATGTGGTATTTCATAACTGTTGCACAAAGATGAAAATGAAAATGTTTCTCATAATTCATTGTAGGTAAACGTGGGGCCCTTGAAAATCTGAGGCCCATGGCATATGCTCCTGTGGTGCGCTGTTAGCCAGAATCAGACACACACAAGGTAAAGACTGTACAACAGGCTTTAATCCACAAAGACTTCCACAGAGCCAGACTGGCTGTAGCTACAGTAACTCTGAGCTTCGGGAGGCTGGCGCAAGCTTATATCCCAGAGGGTGATTGACACCCGACCTGGTGGGGCTTGATCCCTTCAGGCCGACTGATTGACAGCAGGCCAGGTGTTGTCCTGTCCCCTTACACTCCTGCAGGTACAGAGGTTGCCCCTTGCAGTAGGCCGCTGGTATACCACCACATTCACCCCCTTCTTTAAAATTGTCCCTTAGGGGGTGGGGGGCAGTAACAAGGAATCGCACCTACTATATACATACAATATTTACAGGCTGAGACGATCTGGCGGCTGCCGGGGTCTCTGTGAACGTCGTAGGACTGGCTCCTGGTCACTGGTTGGAGGTGAAGTGGGAGGCGGCTGGCGCAGGGGTCTGTGTGGCTGGTGTGGTGCCGTGCGGAGGGGTGGCCGAGGAGGCCGGATGAGGGTCGTATTGGATGGGTGGGGGGGTGGGTTCATCTCCCAATGCTGAAGCGTGCCCCTGATGGTCCAGAAAGTCCTACGTAGCCCATAGCTGTTTGGGGATGGGGATGTATGCCTGGTCAGTGTCATCCTGAGTTGGAGGGTGGCGTGGTGTGGTGGGTGCTCCTGCTGGTGCCAGGTCCCTGGTTGAGACAGTGTCCTCGCTGCCACTGCCGGACCTCACGTAAGCGTAGTTATGGTTTGCATGTCGGAGGAAGACCTGCTTGACCAGGGCTTCGGCCTTGTTTGTCCATGCGTGCTTACGCAGGAGCACCGGTCCCAGGGACGTGAGCCGGCCTCCTGGGGAATGAGAACAGACGTTCGTGAGGGGTCTCGTTGGTAGCTGTGCACAACAGTGACCGAATGGCATGGAACGCCTCGGGCAGGGCGTCCTACCAGTACTCAACGGCCCATCCTTTCGACCCGAGAGCCAGGAGGACTGCCTTCCAGACCACCCCGTTCTCGTGTTCCACTTGCCCATTGCCTCTCGGGTTATAGCTCGTCGTGCGACTGGTCACGATGCCCCTCGCCATCAGGTACTGGCGCAGCTCATCACTCATGAAGCTAGACCCCCTGTCGCTTTGGATGAAAGCGGGGTAGCCAAACATGGTGAAAATCTACCCCAGGGCCTTGATGACGGTGGCTGTGGAGGTGTCCGGGCAAGGGATAGCGAAAGGGAAGCTTGACTACTCGTCCACTACTGTGAGGAAGTAGACATTTCGGTTTGTGGAAGGCAGGGACCCTTTGAAGTCTATGCTGAGATGCTCAAAATGCCAAGTAGCCTTTATAATGTGGGCCTGGGGCGGGTGGAAGAAGCGGGTTTACACTCCGCGCAGACCCGACAGGCCTCGGTCATGTCCCTGATGTCCCTGATGGTGGACGGCAGGTTTCTGGATTTAATGAAAGGCTATAACCTGGTGACACCCGGATGGCAGAGGGACTCGTGCAGTGCCTGCAGCCTTTCGCCGTGCATAGATGCGCAGTTGCGAGAGAGGGCATCGGGGGAGTCGTTAAACTTCCTTGGGCAGTACTGGATGTCATAGCTGTAGGTTGCCAGCACGACTCTCCAGCGCAGGATCTTGTCTTCTTGATCTTGCTCTTGTGGGTAACATTAAACATGAATGCCACGGCCCGCTGGTCCATGCGGAGGATGAATCTCCTGCCGGCCAGGTAGCGGCGCCAGTGGCGGACTGCTTCCACAATCACCTGGGCCTCCTTTTAAATGGCGGAGTGCCTTAGCTCGGAGCCATGGAGGGTCCTGGAGAAGAAAGTGATGGGGCGCCCCCCCTTGGTTGAGGGTAGCAGCGAGGGCCACCTCGGAGACATCACTCTCCACCTGGAAAGGGGAGTCCTCATCCACAGCCTGCATTGTGGCATCCGCGATGTCTTGTCTGATGCGGATGAAGGCTGCCTGCGCCTCGGGTAAGAGGGGAAAAGTTGTAGCTTGGGCCAGTGGGCGGACCTCATCCGAGAAGCGAGAGACTCTCTGCGAGTAATAAGTTAACAGGCCAAGGCACCTGCAGAGGGCCTTTAGTGTGGGGGGGAGGGGTAACTCCATTAATGGGTGCATCCTTTTAGGATCTGGGCTGACGACTCCATGGGCCATGATGTACCCCAGGATGGTGAGGCGGGTGGTGCTAAACACACACTTCTCCTTGTTGTAAGTGAGGTTCAGCTCCGCGGATGTCTGGAGGAAATTTTCCAGGTTAGTATCGTGGTCCTGCTGGTCACGGCCGCAGATAGTGACGTTATCCAGATACAGGAATGTCACCTTCAGCTTGTGCCGGTCTACTATGCGATCCGTCGCCCGCTGGAAAATGGAGACCCCGTTCATGACCCCAAAGGGAACTCAGGAGAACTGGTACAGGTGCCCATCTGCCTCAAAGGCGGTGTAGGGCTTGTTCATCAGGTGGATGGGGATTTGGTGATATGCCGACTTCAGGTCAATCGTGGAGAAAACCCAGTAGCGGGCTATCTCGTTGACCATGTCGGCTATCTTCAACAGGGGGTAGACATCCAGCTGGGTGGACCGGTTAATGGTCTGACTATAATCCACAACCATCGTCTGCTTACTTCCCCCTTTGACCACCAGGACTTGGGTTCTCCAAGGCTGTTACTGGGCTCTATGACGCTTTCCACCAGGAGTCGCTGCACCTCCGCCTTGATGAAGTCTCTGTCTGTGATGCAATAGCGCCTACTTCTGGTGGCGATTGGCTTGCAGCATAGCGCAAGATGTGGGAAAAGTGCTGTGGGGTGATGCGCAATGTGGAGAGACCGCAGGTTGGCTGGGGCTGGTAGATTGGCATGCTGTGTAACGTGAGTGGAGGTTGGGGCCCCCCGAAGGCAAGGGTAACACTCTGCAGGTGGCACTGGAAATCCAGGCCCAGGAGGATTGGGGCGCAGAGTTTTGGCATGACCAGGAGTCTGAACCCTTTATAAGTCTCCCCTCCCAGTTATATCGGCCAAGCAGCATCCGAGGGTACTAACAGTCTTATCCTTGGCAGCGAGGGCGATCGAGCAGGTAGTGGGGTGGACTTTCAATTTCAGGAAGTGGGCCATACTCGGGTGAATGAAGCTTTCAGTGCTGCCACTGTTGAACAGGCACTTCATTACCTGCCCGTTGACTTGCACGTCCATCATTGAGTGCCCGAGGTCGTGAGGGATGTCCCTGGTCAGCTTGGTGGCAGCCAGGACCGTCTCAGAGTCAGAGTCTTTGCTCTCCGGCTGTGCGCAGCGATTTATGGCTTCTGGAGAAATGGGGAGCGTCGGTAGGGCGGCCTGGTCATCGCCCGTGTTGACCACTTCGACGTTGGTTGCTGGGTGCGGCAGCCAATGGCACTCGGAAGCGTGGGAAGCATCGGTAGGGCAGCCTGGTCATCGCTCGTGTTGACCATGTCATTCTCAATGTCGTCGGGGGCCCTCCGTGTCAGCCGCTGCCTGGTCCAAGATGGCAGCTGCACGTGGTGGCCTGCTGCGTGGCTGGCCTCCTTCCCCAGCCATGTCCATTGCGCTGGGGGAAGTGACGTCATCGCGGCCTGCGGCAGTGAAACGCCATTATGTCAGCCAGAAGTGACATCACGCCGTGAGCCAGAAGTGACATCGCTGTGGTTCTTGGTGAGCGCTGCTGGCGAGGGCGGGGGCTGGTGCAGCTGCTCGGGGCACACACTGCGACAGTCGCTGGCGGGGCCGGATGTTGCACCGTCGAAGTCGGGGAAGGTGGAAGTCATCACGGGGACAATGCCGCCACCCAGCACGCGCACGTGGAGGGGTCCGCGGGGAGGCCATAGAGGGCTGTTGAGCTGCCGGCTGGTTTTGAGAGGCACATTTTTGCAAAGTGGCCTTTCTTGCCACATCAGGAATAATACTGCGTCCTAGCTGGGCAGTTTTGGCGTGATCATTGATTTGACCCACACGAGAATCCACAGTACTTACAGGGGTGCTGGGTGCCTGCCGCAGTGATGTTCTGCCCCTGCTCGGTCTGCGGCTGCAGCTGCAGTGTGAGAGGGACATATGAGAGTCTGGGGGAACCTGAAATCGAAGGCTTCGCTGTGCAGAGCTGCTGCTTCCAGGGTTTGGACCATTTCCATAGTCTTGGTTAGGCCATAGATATTGTCTTCCAGCAGCTTCTGCTGTATGGCCCTCGAGCGTAGCCCTTGGACGAAGGTGTCCTGGATCAGCCTCTTGACCTCCTCTAAACCTACCCCGGGTGCAGCCAGACATGGTCGGGCCAACTCCCGCAAGTGTCCCAGGTAAGACTCAGACATCTCCCCAGGTTGCTGGGCTCGGGTGTTGAAGAGGTACCTTGCACAGACTGCATTCATGGGGGGCTTGTACAAGTTCTCAAGAGTGTCCATTGTATGTGGAGCAGCCTTTGGCTACCTGGAAGGCGTGGGGACCCAGCTTTGACTGGAGTAGGACCAACCTCTTCCGATCTGAGTCCAGGATGCTGACTTCAAGTGCCTCAATAATTGCCTTGACCGTGTGCTGCCAGATCTCGAATCGTGTGGCGTGGGTCGACTTCGAAGCTCCCTGCGCTCAGGAGTTTTTCCATGGCAGTCGTGGGAAAATTTTGCAGATTAAATTGTGGTGTGCTGTTAGCCAGAATCAGACACACACAAGGTAAAGACTGTACAACAGGCTTTAATCCACAAAGACTTCCACAGAGTCAGGCTGGCTGTAGCTTACAGTAACCCTGAGTGAGCTTCGGGAGGCCGGTGCGGGCTTATACCCCAGAGGGTGATTGACACCCGACCGGGTGGGGCTTGATCCCTTCAGGCCGACTGATTGATAGCTGGCCAGGTGTTGTCCTGTCCCCTTACACTCCTGCAGGTACAGAGGTTGCCCCCTGAAGTAGGCGGTGGTGTACTACCACAGCTCCTTTCAGTTCTACGTTATTTCGGCCTTCCTGGTAAATCTCCTCTGCACCCTCTCCAAAGCTTCCACATCCCTTACAAGGCGACCAGAACTAAACGCAATGTTCCAAGTGTGGTTTTGTAGAGCATTGTAAGTGCTGGCAAAGGCGATTCGTCTTAATGGGAACTTGGTCATCTGGGATGCGGCAAGTTTCAGGGTTTCTCTCCATTCATTTCATGAATTAACAGGAAGAAGACAGCTGAGACCAGACAACATCTCCCAAGAGAAACGCAACAGCTGCAAGATGCTGGAATCTTGAGCAAAGAAAGAATTGCTGTTGGCATTCATCATGTCAACCAGCATCCAAGGGCAGGAATGGGGAGCCAACTCCAAACTCTTCATCAACTCCTCTCCAGTCACGTGCTCTGTGGCCGACCTTGCGTTTGATTGACAGCGGCCCCCGCGGAAGCGGAAGGGGCGGGACCGTCACACCACCGTTGGAAGATGGCGGCGGTGGGCACGCGTGTTCTGCTCGGGGCTTGTCGAACGGCCGCAGCTCCGTCCCTTTGGACCTCCGGACGGCGCTTTCTCCCCGCCGCTATCGAAAAGCACCGGATGCCACTCACTCCAAGCCTGATACCGGCCCGAGGGCTGAGGGAAAGTAAGGGCGATGGGGCCAGCGGCGTTGCGTGGGCGCGGTGACGTTGGCGGGGCGGGCCACGTCCGAATTGATGGGTCTGCAGCCAATTGGCCGGCAGATTGGACTGATTGGCAGGCGTAGGAGCCAATTGATTGTTGGAGGGTCGGGATTCCCTGCGCTCCGCCCTCTGTTGACAGAGCAAGTCTGACACAAAAGGGTGAAATCCTGAGACCTTTCAGGTAGCATCTGTGGAGAAAGTGAAACAGTTAACGATTCAAGTCACCAGCAAGCTGACAAGAACTGGAAAGCAATGTAGTTATTAAAAAGCCTGCAGTTGCAATAGTTGTAAGGGCATTGCAACAGAACTGAAAAACAATGTAGTTATTAAGAAAGTCTGCAGACTTTAACTTCCAAAAGCGCTGGAGAAACTCAGCAGGTATCTGGCCAGAAGCCTCTGGCCCGAAATTTTGGTTATGTCTCTTTGCTGTAAAGAACGCCGCACGTCCTGCTGTGTTTCCCCAGCCCTTTTGTGCGTTAAAATGGGAAAATTTACGTGCTTTCTGAGCCCTGCCCCATCATTCACTTTCTGCCCCTCTGTGGCTGTCTCTGTGTACCCCCTTTTAACCTCATCATCTACCTCAAAACCCACAAGATAGATTGGAAGTCTCTTGATCCTGGGGGACTGTCAAAAATATGATATGTGAAAACAGGTAATTGGATAGCACAGTTCTGGCCCTTCAGCCCACGATGGAAACTTATTCCACAACACTAATTTTTCCCTACCTACTTTCCTCCCATTCATGTGCCTATCTAAGAGGCTTTCGATTGTCCCAATTTCGCCGGCCTCCACCACCACCTCTGGCCATGCATCCACCACTCTTAGTTAAAAAAAAACTACCTTTGATATATCCTCTGAACTTACCCCCACTCACTTTAAGTTGATGCTCTATGGTATTTGCTATTGTTGCCCCCAACGAAAAGGTGCTGACTGCTTCTCATAGAAACATAGAAGATAGGAGCAGGAGTAGGTCATTCGACCCTTCGAGCCTGCTCCGCCATTCAACGAGATCATGACTGATCTTAAAGTTCAGTATCCCGTCCCCGCCTTCTCTCCGTAACCTTTAATACCCTTATACTGAAGAAATATATCTAATTCCCTCTTAAATATATTTAATGAACCTTCCTCTACTGCCCTCTGTGGCAATGAATTCCACATAATCTTATAAATCACCTCTCTAAAGAGAAAAGCCTGACATGTTCGCCAATCCAGACAACATACTGGTAAATCTCCTCTGCATCATCTCTTAAAGTATTTACATCCTTCCCTTAATGAGGCGAGCAGAACAGAACGCAGTATTCCAAGCATGGTCTAACCAGAGTTTTTAGAGCTCTTGATCTCAAATTACCTAACTAATAAAGGCCAGCGTACCGTACACTGGCGTAACCACCCTTCAACTTGCATGACAACCTTGAGGGATCTGTAAACCTAGAACCCAAAATCTTTATGTTCCTCTTCATTGCTAAGAATCCTGCCATTAACCACATTCTCTGCCTTCAATTTCGACCTTCAAAAGAGCACTAATTTCGTGTTTATGCCCAACTCTGCATCTTACGTATATCCTGTTATAACCTATGACCACCTTCAGCACGATTCACAACATAATAAATCATTGAACCAAAGACACTGGTTTATTTTTTAGGCACCACTATTTTTATTTTTTAAATTTATAGTAATGTTGTAAGATGGTTATAATATGAATGTTTGCACTGTGACACTACAAATTTCATGACTTGTTCATGGCGATAAATTCTGATTCTGACCTCCAACCTTTGTATCATCTGACCCACCCCACCACTTCTTTGACTAGGTCTTTATAAAAAATCACAAAGAGCTAGGAACCCAGAACTTGTCCATGTAGAACACCATGAGTCACTGATCTCCTGGCAGAAAGCGTTCTACCTACTTCTTCCCTCTGCTGTCTGCAGGCAAGCCAATTCTGAAGCCAAGCAGCCAAATTTCCTTTGCTCCCTTGCCTCATGAGCCTACCATGCAGAACCTTGTCAAACTAAACCTCTCTTCCCTTTACCAAAATGCGTCTTCACCTTCCACCTTCATTGTAGTCACATCCTGGGAAAAAAAATCATTTCGACTTATGAGGCATGACCTGCCTCTCATAGAGCCATACTGACTATCCCTGAGAAGACTATGATTCTCTAAATACTTATAAAACTCACTGGTTTATCATTCCCAGGATTCTCCCTCTTAAATAAGGGAACTACATTTGTCATTCTCCAATCCTCTGGCCCCTCTTCTGTGGCTTGGGAGGAAGCAAAGATCATCACCAACGCTCCAGCGATCTCTGCCTTCCTGTAAGAGCCCGGGGTATATCCCGTCTAGTCCCGGGAACTTTTCTATCCTAATAATTTTAAGAAGATCCAGCACATCCTCCTTTTTAAACACCACATACGCCAGCACATTAGCCTGTTTTATGTTGACCTCACATTTATCAAGGTCCTTCTTCGAGAACACTAAAGCAAATGATAAATTTAGGATCTCACCCACCCCCCCTCCTCTGCCTGCAGACACTCTCTTTTATCTCTCGTAGGTCCTACACTCACTCTTGTCATTGTAAGTCATTTAAAACACCTTAGGGTTTTCCTTAGCCAAGCCAAGGCCTTCTTCCAGATCTTGCTTTTAGACATGCAGCATGTAACAGGACCTTTTAACCCACAGGCCCTTGCCGCTAAAATACCCCAATTAACCTACAACTTATGTACATTTTGAAGGGTGGGAGGAAACTGGAGCACCGGTAGGAAATCCATGCAGTCAGGAGAAGAATGTACAAACTCCTTATAAAAAGCACTGGATTCAAACCCAGGTCGCTGGCGCTGTAATCATGTTGCGCTAACTGCTGCGCCAACCTAAAGTAATTTTTTGAAGTTGGTCTCTTCTTCCTATTTTCCTGGAAAACACTGGACAACAAATTTTTCAAAAGATTTTCTTCCTGGAAAAAAAACATGAGCATTTTGATAGACTACTTCAAGCTGAATACAAAGATAATTTCAGATTTGCTGTATCACGTAGGAAGTTGGGGAAACATTAAATGGACTTTTATTGAATTTGGCAGGTTTCATCATATAATAACGCTGACACATTGTGTTAGTTCAACTGACCCAATAATGTTTTGCCGCTGATTTTCATTTATACTCAGAGTACCTCGGTCTGGATTAATGGATTCCAGTTGCCTTTTGGTTCTGAGTACCTCTGAACCAAGCTCTCAGGTTGACTGCACATGTTGTACAACAAATATGAGGAGCCCAGCATTTTCATTGGTCACCAATTTTACAACCGAAGTTTTTTAATAAATGCAGCCATGTTGCATCTTTGAGCCTTAAGCATATACTTGTTGCAAAAGTAACCGAATGTATCGCAGCTATTGCGACATTGACAAAACGTTTCTGCTGTATTGAATCTTCCTGAAGACAATAAATGCTATTGTGAAGTATCACTATGCTGTGGCCTGAAGAACATGTGCATCAATATGTGTTCAATCTATATCTACAGCATCTGTATATGTGAACTGCTTTTATAACCTGCCTGCATCTATCCTGACTAAGCCTGCCCAGGTCTAAGACAACTTGCATAGCACCTGGATTGAGTGCATGCCCAGGCCTGCTTGGACTGATCAAAACAACTTTCTTTGTGGGCAATATGCTGGCTGATAGACTTAAAATATGACAGGAAATCACAAAAATAGGTGATATCTAAAAAAGCGGTACTGATAGGAACATTTTATGTTGATTTTTATGGTCAGCTGCCTAAAATCCCTAAAGTCTATCTATCCAAAGTATCCAGGAAGCAAAATCTTCTTTGTCCAGTGTCAGAGAACACTCTATTGTTGCCATTGAGTCTAATGGTAACCTGATTACATCATTGCAGTGTATCGTCCTTTGTTTGAGCCAAGCCTCAATACAGCTGTGGTTTTATTCATTAAATCCAGCAATGGTCACGATGCTCCCAGAATACAAGGAAAACACAATCACTACTACTGGAGGATGAGGAGCTAAATAACGATGTCTGCAGTGGTCCTTTCAGTTTTGGTCCAGTTCAGTGATGCTGTTGTTGGATCTTTATGCAATAAGCCCCATTTAATAGAAGTCAATTGAATGTTTTATTATATTTGGGGAGGTCATTTGTGTTGAATCTGGAGCCACAGAAGCAGACATCATGGAAACAGGCCCTACGGCCCACTGAGTGCATGCTGATCAGACGCTCCTCTACCTCAATCTGACGCTAATCCAATGATTTTTTTTTAATATACATTCAACCCACATACTTTTCAACAGCTCACATTCCCCACAACCACCCGAAGATTCAATTTTTGCCAACAGGGACGGTGCAGATAGCTCGACACTTAGAGCTCCGGCGACCCTGTTTGAAACTCGGGGCTGACTGTGAGGGTTCTCTCCGTGATCTGTGTGGGTTTCCTCTGAGGGCTCCGGTTTCCTCCCACGTTCCAAAGAAGTATGGGCTTTGTAGGTTAATTGGCCAGTGGAGGGTCTGTAGTTTAAAGTTAGACATATAGCACAGCAACAGGCCCTTTTGGCTCATGAGCTCGTGGCGTCCAGTTACACCCAATTGACCTGCAACTCCCAATGGGTTTTGAAGGGTGGGAGGAAATTGGACCCCCCCAGGGAAAACCCACACAGACACGGGGGAGGGGGGGGAGGAGAACATACAAACTCCTTACAGACAGAGCAGAATTTGAACCCCAGTCCTGATCGCTGGTGCTGCAACAGCTTTGAACTGACCGCTGAGCTAACAGTGGCACACTATCAATTGTAGGTATTTGGGGCAGCATCGGTTCATGGATCATAGGGCCTGTAATGCGCTGTACCTTGAAATTAATTTTTAAAAAAATTGCAAGGCACTATTTACATTGTCCAGTGTATTCTATCAAGCTGTATATTTTTGGAATGTGGAAGGAAATCAGAGCACCCGGACACAACCCAGGAAGAATTTGTTGACTCCAGACAAATGATCGTGGGTTGTGGAACTAAAAGAATCTCCTTTTTAATTTTGGTTGGTAATATTTTAATCAAATCCACATTTGTTGATGAGCAGGAGGTTGTTTGACCTGGTTCAGTGAAGAGATGTGTTTCTGTTTTGTCGCATGATGTCTAACTACAGCAGAGAAACAGACCCATCGGCCCACCTATACAAACCAAAGTCTCTTTGGTCTTTAACTCTCCCCTGGGGCCCTAATATTAATCGTGTAATCCTGCCCTGATTTAACCTGTCGAAGAGCAACACCTCACACCTTTTTTGAGTTCATCTGCATTCCCTGACCCACTTCCCCACATTCTGAGTTCCTCAGAATTGGTCTGTCAGAGCTTCTGTACCATAAAGAATGGTTTTCACTCACTGGCTTTTAATTTGTTTCACAGTTGTCCGAGTGCAAGAAGAACAGACAATCACGGTAAGTAACTCATTCTTCTTAAAAATTTGCTGCAGATAAATAATAAACATCCAGTTGTGAGAGAAAATTTCCCTTTCTGAGTTTAAGCATGTAAGTGTACGGATTAATCCTGTAGCTATGAAAGGTATGGGAGTAAAACTACTGTGGGTTTGAGTCACCACAAGGATTGTTTTGGAAAGGGTATAAAGGATATTGACAAAGACAAGCTATTGCTGGGAATGATTAGATAGTCTTTAGTTGTTTGTTTTTGGAATAGATGAGGCTGAAGAAAAATGTGGTTGAGCTGCATGAAATTAAGTTGGGTGCAGAGATTGGCCTGCTTTTCCGGAACAGTGCTCGCAGTGGTTTTCCCATTCTGAGCTGAAATTTTAAATGCTCATCTCCCCAGAGATGCTGTTCAGCATGCAAGGTGTTCCCTCCACTTCTATTTCACCACTGATTTAAATTGATGGAATGACTTTAGGTGAGTTGACCGCAATCATTTTGCATCCAGTGGATTGTTGGGGACTTGAAACTCAGACCTGCGTAGTTGGAGGAGACAGAAACCTCGTAGTTCCTACAAAGTACAGGTTGTACCTCTTTAATCTGGCAAAGTTTGGACCTGGCCATTGCCGGACCACAGAAAATGGCAGAAAACATAAATTGACCCCTGAGGGAACTCCCTATGTAAATATATAACCATATAACAATTACAAAATGGAAACAGGCCTCGGCCCTTCTAATCTGCACTGAACTAAGTCCTCTCCTCTAGTCCCACCTACCTGCACCCTGCCCATAACCCTGCATTCCCCTCCCATCCATACACCTATCCAATTTTTCCTAAAATGACAAAAAGGACCCTGTTGCCACTACTTCTCCCGGAAGCTCATTCCACACAGCGACCACTCTGAGTGAAGAAGTTCTCCCTCATGTTACTTCTAAACTATTGCCCCTTAACTCTTAACCTCTTGTTTCAATCTCTCCTACTCTCAATGGAAAAAGCCTGTCCACAACAACTCTATCCATCCCTCTCATAATCTTAAATACCTCTATCAAATCCCCTCTCAGCCTTCTACGCTCCAAAGAATAAAGACCTGATTTGCTCAATCTTTCTTTGTAATCTAGATTCTGAAACCCAGGTAAAATTTTTGTAAATCTTCTCTGCACTCTCTCTACCTTGTTGATATCCTTCCTATAATTCGGTGGCCAGAACAGCACATAGTACTCTAAATTTGGCCTCACCAATGCCTTGAACAGTCTTAACATCACCTCCCAACTCCTGTATTCTATGCTTTGATTTATAAAGGCCATCATACTAAAAGCCTTCTTCACCACCCTATCTACATGTGGTTCTACCTTCAGGGAACAATGCACCATTATTCCTGGATCTTTCTGCTCCACTGCATTCCTCGATGCTCTCCCATTTACTATATATGTCCTGTTTTGATTATTCCTTCAAAAATGAAGAACTTCACACTTCTCAGCAGTAAACTCCATCTGCCTTCTTTCAGTCCACTCTTCTAAGCCGTCCAAATCCCTCTGCAATCTTTGAAAATCTTCTTAAATATCCACAATCCCACCTATTTCATTATCATCTGCATATTTACTAATCCAATTTACCACCCCATCATCCAGATCATTAATGTATATGACAAACAGCAAGGGACCAAATACAGATCCCAGAGGCACATTGCTTGTCACCGGCCTCCAGCCTGACAAACTGTTATCCACTACAACTTTCTGGTATCTCCCTTCCAGCCATTGTTGAATCCATTTGACTATCTCAAAATTAGTACTTAACGACTGAACCTCCCTAACTAACCTTCCATGCGAAACCTTATCGAAGGCCTTACTGAAGTCCATGTAGACAACATCCACTGCTCTACCATCATCAACATTCCTAGTCACCTCTTCAAAAAATTCAACAAGTTTGGTCAAACATGACCTTCCACGCACAATTCCTGATCAGACCCTGTCTCTCCAGATACTTGTATATACTATCTCTAAGAACACTTTCCATTAATTTACCTACCACAGACGTCACTCTTACAGGCTGATAATTGCTTGGCTTGCTCCTCGAACCCTTTTTAAACAAAGGAACCACATGTGTAATACGCCAATCCTCCGGCCCTATCCCCGTCTCTAATGACATTTGTGAAATCACTGTCAGAGCCTCTGCTATTTCCTCACTAACTTCTCTCAAGGTCCTGGGGAAATCCCTTCGGCAACTGGAGACCATCCACCTTTATATGTTTCAAAAGCTTCAGTACTTCCTCTTTCTTAATCACTACAGTCTCATAATTACCCTCTTTGCTTCCTTCACCCCACACGAATCAATATCCTTCTTAGTGAATAACGAAGAGAAGAATTTGTTCAAAATCTCTCCCATCTTTTTTGGCTCCACACACAGTTGTCTGCTCTGATTCTCTAAGGGACCCATTTTATCCCTCACTCTCCTTTTGCTATTAACATATTTGTTGAAACCTTTTGCATTTATTTTCATCGTTTGCTAAATCCACCTTTTAGCTTTTCTAATTTCTTTCTTAAGATTCTTTTTACATTCAGCATATTCTCTGAACATCTTTTCTTCTTGTTTCTTATATTTATTGTAGGTCTCCCTCTTTTTTCGAATCAAGTTTCCAATATCCCTTGAAAACTATGACTCTCTCAAACTTTTGACCCTGCTTTTTAACTTAATAGGAACATAAAGATTTTGTACCTTCAAAATCTCACCTTTAAAAGACCTCCACTTCTCTATTACCTCCTGTCCTTAAAACAAATCGACCCAATCCACTCCTCATAAATCCTTTCTCATCTCCTCAAATCTAGTTTCCCCACTCGAAAACCTCAACCCTAGACTCTGACCCATCCCTTTCCATAATTACATTGAAGCTAATGTTACCATGATCGGATCCACCACTGCCCTTTCTCTATCGGTACCTTTACGTATTTCTCTAAAAAACTACCCTGTAAACATTTTACAAACTCCGATCCATCCAGCCCTATCACAGAATGGGTTTCCCAATCTATATTTGGAAAATTAAAATCTCCCACAATCTCAACTCTGTGTTTATTACAAATATCTGCTATCTCCTTACAAATTTGCTCCTCTAGTTCTTGTTCCCCATTAGGTGGTCTATAATACACCCCTATAAGTGTAACTACCCCTTTCCCATTCCTCAATTCCACCCAAATGGCCTCTCTGGATGACCCCTCTAATCTATCCTGCCTAAGCACCGCTGTAATAATTTCTCTGACAAGCAATGCCACACCACCCCCTCTTGCCCCTCCAATTCTATCACACCTAAAGCAACGAAATCCAGGAATAATTAGCTGCTAATCATATCTCTCCCGCAATCAGGTTTCACTAATCGCTACCACGTCATACTGCCAAGTGTCAATCCATACCCTCAGCTCATCCTCCTTCCTTACAAAGCACCTAGCATTAAAATATATGCATTTCAGAGATTTCCCACTTCTTACTCTATTTGCCCCTAGCTTCACAGACAACTTTATTATGTTCTTTTTCTATCATCTCCCCATCTCCCCTCAATCTTCGTACAGAGCATCTCCCTTCTCTATCACCTGCCTTTCCGCCCTCAAACACTATCTACAAGGTTTCTCTGTTCAAATGTCCCCGCCACGATCCTGGTTCCCCTGGGATTCAAGTGCAACCCGTCCTTTCTGTACAGCTCACATATATCCCAAAAATGGTCCCAGTGGTCCAGGAACTTGAATCCCTGCCCCTTGCTCCCACCCCTTCAGCCATGCATTTATCCTCCACCTCATTCTGTTCCTCTCTCACTGTCGCATTCTACAGGCAGTAATCCCGAGATTATTCCCTTTGTGGTCCTTCTTTTCAACTCTCTACCTAACTCCCCATACTCATTTTTCAGGACCCCCTCTTTCTTCCTCCCTACATCATTGCATCTACATGTACCATGACCTCAGGCTCATCTCCCTCCCATTTTAGGATATCTTGGACCCGGACCCTGTCACCAGGGAGGTAAACCACCATCCGGTTCTCCTTACTGCATCCACAGAATCCCCTTTCTCTCCTCCTACCTATTGAGTCCCCTATGATGACTGCCCTCCTCTTCCTTTTCCTACCCTCCTGAGCCACAGGGGCCGACCCTGTGCCAGAAGTCCTGCCACTGTTGTTTCCCCCAGTTAGGCTGTCCCGCCCTCAACAGTAGTCAAAGAGCGGTCCTCTCTAGCACCTTACTCTTCCCTTTCCCTCTCCTAACTGACCAACTGTCGCCCAGATTTGACCACCTGGCTCTAACTCCTGTCTATGACGCCCTCACTTTCCCTGACCAGAGTGAGGTCATTGAGCTGCAGCTCCACTTCCCTAACATGATCCCTGAGAAGCCGAAGCTCAGCGCACCTGGGGCAGACATGGACTAGAAGACTCCAGGACCTCCCACATCTGAGACTGAGAACAGCAAACTGCTCTCTCACTCGTCCCTTCTCTTTCCCTTTCCTCAAATGCAGTGGAAAGAAACAAAAATAAAGAAACAAATCAACTAACCAGCCTTATCTTAATGCGAACAAGCTCGACCTCAGCTGCTGCTCGCCAAAGCCTCGTGAGCCAAAGCCTCTGAATCCCACTCCTCTGTGCCACTCACTCGCTGGGCCGTTCCTTGCTGGCCGCTCCTTTACCTTACCCTTCTTTTATTGGCCCTCTACCAATTAACCCCGTCACTCTCCCCTTGCCCCTTCTCCACTGGATGCCTCCAACAACTCCGATACCTCACCCGAACTACTAGGCCCGAGCCCCAGTAAGTATTTGACTTTTAAAGTCCTTACCATGCCAAAACTCTCTCCTCGCTCCTCCTCCACTGGTCGTCCCCGACTCCTCTGACACCTCGCCCAAAGCTTAATATGTGGGGTGGCATGGTTGACATAATGCCTTTACAGCACCAGTGATTAGGACCAGGGTTCGAGTCCCGCGCTGTCTAAAGAGTTTGTACTAACAGCGGCCGATTCAAACCTGCTAGACCATGGAAGTTGCCAGACCACAGAGCGCCAGATAAGAGAGGTGCAACCTGTACAGGTAGATGCCGACTTACCTTTACTCAAAACGGATGGGGTACAGTTCCAGGACTCGTATTGTAAGTATAACTTATCGTAAGTCAGGGTCTACCTATACAGGTAGGATTCCTGCTGGGAGGCCAACGTCCCCGCTGCTGCCGGAAGCGATCTGTTTGCGCTGATTGGACAGAAGCATTTCCTTCTGAGAAGGAGAACCAACCATGTTGATACAGGTAGACCCTGACTTACCTTTATTCAAAACGGATTCTGATCATATTGTAAGTCAGAACATTGTAAGTCGGGTGACTATCTGTACCTGCATATTAATCAAAACTAGGAATTAAGGGTAGGCTGGAGAGCTTGTTTTCAACTGAGCAGGTGTGATGGGCTGAATGGCCACTTTAACTGCTGTAATTTTAAAACTTTATTTAGAGACTCAGCACGAGCGCGTGCTGTTTCTGGGCCACAAGCCCATGCTGCTCAAATGCACCCATGTGACCTGTCAATCTCCTACCCCGTACGTCTTTGGAAAATAGGAGGAAATCGGAGCATCCGGAGGAAACCCACGGAGACACAGGGAGAACGTACAAACTTCTTACAGAGGAGGATTTGAAGTTAAAAAGAGTATTGCTGGCTCATCATTGAATCTTGGTTTGGAGATTTTTGAATAACAGAAATCTGGGGGAAATGTCATTATTTTTTATAACACTGAAGTGATCTGGGAGAAAGAACCGGGTGAAAATTCAGGAGCTGTCCTACCCTGGTGACCGATATAAAATAATTGACGTGAACAGATTTCAATTCAAATGGGGGATTGGCAGAGGGGAGTGGGGGGGAACAAGTAGCTATTGTATGGCTAGTGTTATGGAGTCCAGAGGACCCCAAAAACCACCAGCAATAGATATGCATCACAACACAGGGTTACTTAAACAAAAGTAGTTTTTAATATAATTGAACAAGAAAACAGAATTAAACTCTAACTTATGACTTAACCTACTTACTTAACTTTCCTAACTACTTAATCCCCCCTCTAATACTAAGTGTGGGTGTGTGTAAAGTATATTTAAGATTAGAAAAGTTCTTTGGTTCACTGTCCAATCTCACGGGTTGCAGGCAATTCTTGTACTGTGCACAGAAGTTAGCATTAACAAAGTTCAGTAGGCTTTGGTGCTTAACAGGCAAATGGTTACCACTCAGGAGGGTTCTTGCTGGTTTTCAGAGAGATTCCTTTTCCGGGACATCCGCAACTGACTCCTTCTCAATCAGTCTTGCTGACGAAACTTGCCCCCTTCAGGATTCTCCAGATGATCCTCTTTCTTTCAGGTCACCTTTCACACCGCCAATCTCCTCTTTTGACCAGGCAGCCTTCCAAAGTTTGCGAGCTTGTCCCTCTGGAACTGATTTCTGTCTCCTCTCTCTCCCCCTCTCCCTCTCTCCCTCTCTCCCCTTCTCTCCCTCTCCCTCTCTCTCTCTCTCTCTCTCTCTCTCTTAGATAATTCTATGTTAATTCCGTCTGATTAGAGATGGACGAGGCAGAAGATAGGTCTTCCTTGAATTTGTGGGTGGCCTCGTTTAACAGTGCCTGAGGATGAGGATATGGACAGACATGGCGGTATGGCAGTGGTGTGTGGACTTTAGCAATGAGTTTTGACTGATCAGAATTTTTTTTTTAACCTGTCTTCAAGTTAATTACCTTGTTCTGCCAAAAGCTCTACTTAATTTTAAAATTCCTAACTGGGCATACAAATGAGATAGTTGCGGCAGGGACCCTTCTGTCATTTTAGATGTGTACATGGAGATGAGGGGGTTGGAGAGTTATTGGCGGTGAGAGGGAGGTTTGAGCTAGTGGAGTTGTTCTAGTGAACCAGTGCGGACTCGAAAGGCCGACATGGCCTGTTCTCGCTCCGTAAATGGTTATATGGTTAATTGTCAGAAAGGGATGTTTATAAGGTTCTATGATCATTTCTTCTCTGAATCCCTTGTTCCTTTGTGGATAATATTTTTAAAAAGCTGTAGGAGCACTGCAATGGAATGTGTTACGTGGAACATAGAACAGCACAGGAAGAGGCCATTCGGCCTACAAAGTCTCTGCTGAGCATGATGTCCAAATTAAACTGAATCTCCTGCCTCCATGTGATCCATATCCCAACATTCCCTGCACGTTTGTCTGTCTATCAAGAAACCTCTTTAGTGCTTCTGCCACGACCCTTGACAGCCCAATTCAGGCACAATTAGAAAAAAAAACCTTGCCCCACATATCTCCTTTAAACTTTTTCTCGCTCACCTTAAATGCATGGCCTCTGGTAACTAGTATTTACAGACATCTGTAAATTTTCTTTTGATCCATCTATCCAAAACTCAGCGCCGACCAAAACATCTAATATTTCTTTCCCTCTTGGTTGTAGATTCACCAGACCAGCATCTTATTTTTACATTCACTTGGTGCTTCTTCCCCCAGGACCTTGTACAGTTATAATCAAAGCAAGATTGACCCCTGAGTTGATCGAGACAGGAGAGCCAGGGGTATGGTAGATTACTTTTTGTGGTAGAATGCAATTCTACTTGTGCTTTTGGCCCTCATGACGGCTTATATTTAAGCTCCTAGATCTTTTCCAACTCATTTTAGGACCCATGTAAGTTTGCACAGGTTGACATAGCATCGTTGCAGTTCCATGAGATCTTGGTCAGACTCCACTTGGAATATTGTGTCTGGCCACCTCACTACAGGAAAGATGTGGATGCTATTAGAGAGGATGCAGAGGAGATTTACAAGGATCTGCCTGGATTGGAGATGCTGCCTTATGAGGATAGGTTGAGTGAGCTTGGAGTGAGAGGATGAGGGTGACCTGATGGAGGTGTACAAGATGAAGGTTGATCATGTTGCTGGCCAGAGGCTTTCTCCCAGGGCAGAAATAGCTAACATGAAGGGGCTTGGGAGTAAGTACAGGCGGGGGGGATGGGGATGTAGGAGGTAGAGGCAGGTACAGTATGATCGTTGAAGAGACTTTTAGAGAGGTACGTGAAACTGAGAAAAATGAAGGGTTTATGCAGTCGGGAAATTCTAGGCAGTTAGAGTGGGTTATTAGGTCAGCACCACAGTGTGGGCCGAGGGGCCTGTACTGTGCAGTGTATATCTATGTTCTGTCTTGGGATAAAGTGCCCGTACCATGCTGTGATGCTTGATGTCCTATTTTAGCACCATTGTTCTGCCACCCAGAGCAGTGGAAGGTTTCCTCAGAGTGAAAATGGAACTTTGTCTCATGAAGGACTACGCCCTGCTCAGTCCTCTCAGTGCTGTCAAGGACGAATGCATGGATGAAAATGAGGACAGGAAAGTGTATCCCTTGCCCTGGTTTACTGACAATCAGCCGATGACCCAATGGGGACTGACCCAGCCCAGTTCAGTCGGAGGTGATAATGATGGAAATTGAAACCCCCCACTCAAAAATACATTCAATCTACCGTCAGCATTAACCAACGTGAGAAGCCCATACTTACCAGCTGAAGGAGGATACTACAGTAAAATCCCCGTTAGACAGAATTCAAGCCACTGGTAAAAAAATTGCATAAAATAAATAGCCAAAGAATACAAAAGTTTAAAATTAGTTAGTTTACCAATCATCCAAGGTGCAATCTTAAGCAACCAGCAAATTCACTTATCCGGCATCTACCAATCCTCATAGATGCTGGATATCAGGGGTCTTGCTGAAGTTAGTAATCAAAGCATAGAATCCTTGAACATGATTCCCATCCTGAAATCACACAAAGGTTTTTTCTTCATACCCTGTATTTTTCACTTCCAAAGTGAAAGTGAACCATTCAGTTAGCTTTTTATTGATCTGACCATGCAGATCCTGTATTTAACTACTAGCAAATATCAGGAATCTTCTAGAGAAATTTCTAATTGTGTAAAGTTAAGCAAAGAATTCTGCAGATGCTGGGTCTGAGAGAAATACACAAATGAGCTGGTCGTGCCAACATCTATAGGGACGTAAAGGGTATTGGTATCTAGGTGACCGCCTCTTCTCTAATTCCTGCAACTGTTTGTATTGCAGTAATAACAATATTGGAGCATTTGTACAGACAAGGAGAGTCTGGACAAGACAAGGAGATTCAAATGCATTCCAAAATCACACTGATAAATTTGATTGTTATAATAGTTTATTCTTGGCCTACAACAGCAAGCGTCAATATGTTTTCCTTTCATTTTCATTAGCCCCTTTCACACTTGCATCCCACTAAATTGGCCATTCAGTGTCCTGGGATAGGAATAGGGGTTTGGATTTTCACACTTGACCACTCCCAACTGGGTCACTGAACGCTTTCACACTTGCAAGGAGCCATCCCCGGGGGTTAGGACTGTTCTACCTTCTACGGTGATGTCATGATGCATCGAGCGATGGTGGACCTGCCTTAAATCCTGATCAATGTATCATGATCTTACACTTGAACAAAATTAATCATTCCTAATTATAACATGGTTAAGCTTTATGTACAGCACAGTATGAGCCCTTCAGCCCCTATTGTTGTGCCGACCTAGATAAACCTTTATAAGGGATCGTGGGAAAGTAGCAATAAATAGCAGTAGCAGACAATTTTTAAACAGGTGGGAAAATTGGTAGTGCTATAGCACTCAATTTAAATAGTGTTGGAAAGTTGGTAGCACTATCGTGTACAATTTATAAATAACATGGAGAAAAAGTGATGGCGGACCTGCCCTCCCAGAATTCCAAGTGGCAGGAAAGGGCTGTATGCCTGGCCTCATGCACAGAGCATTCATGGAGGGATTTCTCTGCCACACGGTATTCTGGGAAGTAAGGTCCGCCATTGCTTTTTCCCTCAGTCTTTATAAATTGTGCGCTATAACGCTACCAATTTTCCCACGCTGTTTAAAAATTGTCTGCTATTGCTATTTATAGCTATTTATTTCCTCTCTCTCTCTCCCTGCTGCGACTTTCCCATGGCAACTTATACTTTCATTTTAATTTTTTCTTCCTTTGCACTCATGCAAAAACTTGGCTAATTTCAATCCCACAATGCAATTACCCGTTTCATTCTTGCCTGATTGCAGTGCAGTACTAAGGGTCAAGGCATCAATTCCCAGTGTGAGATGACGTCATTTGCCGCCAACATTGAGCTGATTTTGCTTTTACACTGGACACTTTAAAAGCCGATTGGTGGTTAATTTCTGGGATCACTTGCAAGTGTGTAAAGGGCGATTGTTACGTCCATGAGAACTTGAGAAGTATGTTACGGCTAGTGCAACGTTAATATGGCGCCAGTGACCTGGGTTCGAATTCAGCGCTGTCTGAAAGGAGTTTTGTGTGTTCTCCCCATCTCTGTGTAGGTTTCCTCCGGGTGCTCGTTTCCTTCCATGCACCAAATACATGTGGGGTTAGTAGATCAATTGGGTGTATTTGGACTCATGGGTTGGAAGGGCCTGTTGCTGGGCTGTAGCTCTAAATTGAAAAAAAGTTAATTTAAAAATTATGTACCTGACCAATAACTGCATCATAATTACCATCTGTAATGGGCCTGCTTGTCGGTTCTGCTTTCAGATTGAAGGAAAAATTATTAAAGACTCGGCAGAAGCTTCTGAACCTCCAAACCCTTCAGGACAGTGCCCAATCTGCAGGTGGAATCTGAAACATAAATATAACTATACAGTAAGTAAACTACATCAGTTATACCTTTTTACATTGTTAATTTTTGCTATAGGGATTTTTTTGTGGATGATTTTCAATGATGTTTAGTCACGGACTGAACGTCAAACTCCAAGCTGTTTAAGACACGCAAATATCAGAAATCTTTTTAAGAGACTTTTAACTTTGCAAAGTTAAGCAAGAAAGTCTGCAGATGCAGGAGTTGAGTGAAATACACAAATGTGTTGGAGAAATTGAGCAAGTCACCCAGCATCTTGAGGAAGTAAAGGGTAACCAATGTTTCAGACCTGGACACTTCATCGGGTATGAGCATAAACAGTTGGGCGTCTGAATAAAAAGATGAATTTGGATAGGTACATGGATGGGAGAGTTATGGAGGGATTATGGACTGGGTGCAGGTCAGTGAGACTAGGCCAAAAAATGGTTCGACACAAACTAGAAGGGTCGAAGAGGCTTTCATTTCTCTGCTGTAATGTTCTATGGGGAGAGAGGAGTTCAGAAACAGAGACTCAGTGAAACAAATGCATAGTTCCGCATTTACCGTCTACCAAAATTATGTTTGGCACGAGGTTTCATTGGTCAGGCCATTGAGTACAGGAGTTGGGATATTGTGCTGCAACTACAAGATCCTGGAATATTGCAGTTGCCTAGTTCTTGGAAGGGTGATATTAAACGATTTAAGGTGCAGAAAAACTTCAAGAGGTTAGTTCCAGGACTGGAGGGTTTAAGTTGTGAGGAGAGACTGGATACACTGTTTTTTTTTTCTCCCGGAGCTGAGGAGGCTGAAGCGTGATGGCCAGCACATAACTCGAGCAGAAGACTGAATCTTCTTAACCCATCATGGCAGAGCAGAGGTAGACCAAACATCTTGATCTGATTGCTGAATCTCACCTTCATTTTCCTGTTTCATTTTCCTTGTGCACCTTGTATTCCAATAAATTATTAATTTCAGGCCTGAGAATAATTAATGGTCATCCACAACACTCTGGAGCTAATAAGGCCAAACTTCCTCCAGTACTGAATATCCAACTCCCAATCCTTCAACAACTGCCAGTCTTGGGCTACCTGACCAAAACCTGTGTCCACTCAGCCAACATTTAAGAGTCTTCTACTGTATGTGTCAGTGAGATCCTCTCTCCATACATACTGGAGAAAACCTTGACTTTATCTTGGCATTAAGACAGCCCTCTCATCCTAGGAACCAAATCTGAGGAATCTAGCTATCTTCCCTCTGCACACTCAGTGTTGATGAAGGGTTCCGTGCTGCTCAATTGATGGCACTTTGAATAGTTCATGCATTCAAAGCACAATTGAAAATATAGAAAACTACAGAGGATGAATATTATTTGAATATTATTTAAAGGGTGAAAAACTACAGCCTGCTGTAGTGCAGAGGGACTTGGGAGGGCTTGTGCATGAATCTCAAAAAGTTAGGTTGCAGGTGCAGCAGGTTATTAAGAAGGCAAATGGAATGTTGGCCTTCATCGCTAGAGGAATTGAATTCAGGAGTAGGGAGGTAATGTTGCAACTGTACAAGGTACTGGTGAGTCCGCTCCTGGAGTACTGTGTCCAGTTCTGGTCTCCATATTTGAGGAAGGATACACTGGCTTTGGAGATGGTCCAGAGGAGGTTTACTAGGTTGATCCCTGGGATGAAGGGGTTGACTTATGATGAAAGATTAAATCGTCTAGGATTGTATTCGCTCGAGTTCAGAAGAATGAGAGGAGATTTTATAGAAACATATAGGATTATGAAGGGTATGGATAGGATAGATGTAGGAAGGTTTTTTGAGCTGGCCGGGGAAACTAAAACGAGAGGACACAGTCTCAAGATTCGGGGGAGTAGATTTAGGACAGAGATGAGGAAAAATAGTTTTTCCCAGACAGTAGTGAATGTTTGGAATTCTCTAACCAGGGAAGTGGTTGAGGCTGCCTCATTAAACATATTTAAAATTTGGTTAGATCAATTTTTACATGACAGAGGAATTAGGGGATATGGGGAGAAGGCAGGTAGGTGGAGTTAAGTCATAAATTAGATCAGCCATGATCGTATTAAATGGCGGAGCAGGCTCGATGGGCCATTTTTGGCCTACTCCTGTTCCTACGTTCCTATGCAGGGGAACAATTGAGTTAATAAAACATCCTGATGTACATCACCTAAACTAGATACCAATATCTCCAGTCATTGACTAAACTCCTCTGGTTTATATCTTACTTTCTTTCTGTCATTTCATCTATTGGCAGAATAGAAATACAGTAAAACCTCGATAGAACACGGTAATTGGGATCCAAGATTTCATACCGTGTTACAGCCGAGTCGCGGCACAGATGCACGTAGGTCGTGATTCAGGAAGCAGGAAAACAGTAAACAGTGACTCAAACCCTACAATAAGACCTTTAAGACCTTTAAACTCCACATATGAACATACACATCTTGTAAATGAGTTATAAGAGCCCATTTTTGAGTTTGTGGCTGTTAGCCTGACATCCTAAAATCATTGTTTGGGGTCCACAGACACCCGCGCTATAAGCGATTCCGTGGATTAACGAATCGTGTTCTAATGAGGATATCCCTGATTTCCGGAAGTCAAGCAGCCAACAAAAAAAAAAACCATTGGGTGGAAAATAAATCGGGAAAAAATGCAAAAGTTTAAAATTGGCGCTTAAGGTCAGTTCACAAATCCACGGAACACGCTATTTCAAGCAACCGGCAAATTCAGTTATCTGGCATCTACCAATCCCCATAGGTGTCGGAACCTGGGGTTTTACTATAACATTGTTTCCAACACCCTCCCCACTGTGAGTCTTATACAGTTTGGTAATGGATGATTGAGAGTGAAAATGTGAGAGTTGGTGCAGTAATTGTTCTCCAGTTCCGATACTCAGATACGTGCAACACTGCACTGGTCATACAGCAGGGAGTTTTCATTTATGTGCATTCCAATCAGCAGGTAACAGACACCTGGGTGTGTTGTTAAGGTACATTGAGTACTTGTGGATTAGAATGCTTTTTGTTTCTCAACTCCAAACCAATGACTTGTTCTTGGCTAATTTTTTTCCTTCAGTGCTTTTTTCTTGTTCCATTACGTCTCTGTTCAAGGATGAGGGATTTTTTTTTCTCTCTCTCAAGAGAATTGTGGAGGTTTGGAACTTTTCTCCACAGAGATGATCGCTAAGAATATTCAAGGTTGAGATAGATTTTTGGGGTATAGCAGCAATCAGGATTAATGTTCAATGTGGATTTACTGTCACGTGCATAAGCTCAATGCACAGATGGACTGAAATTCTTTATTATTGTACCTAGATGATAGAGATAGAGTCAAAATTTATTGTCATGGACATGTCACAAAATTTGTTTCACAGCAACAACAGAGAGCAAACATTTCTATAAACCACCTTACAAAATAAATAAAAAAAGTGCAAAAATGGTCAAAGTAAGGCAGTGACCGTGGTTCATTGATCATTCAGAAATCTTATGGCAGAGGGGAAGAAGCTGTCCTTGTGCCTCTGAGTGCTTGTCTTCAGGCTCCTGTATCTTTTTCCCGAAGGAGGTAGAGTGAAGAGGGCCTAGCCTGGGTCTTTGAGGATAGAGGCTGCTTTCTTAAGACACTGCCTTTTGTAGATGCCCTCGATGGAGTGATGACTGGTGCCTGTGATGTCCCTGGAATTTTTTTTTGGTGTACAAAATGATGATGGGTATCGATAGAGTAAATGTCAATCAGCTTTTTCCACTGATGTTAGATGAGATACCAACCAGAGGACAGGGGTTAAGGGTGAAAGGGGAGAAGTTTAGGGGGAACATTAGGGGGGAAATTCTTCACACAGAGGGTGGTGAAGGTGTGGAATGAGCTGCCAGCCAAAGTGGTGAATGCGGGCTCAATAAGAAAAATTTAGACAGACATATGGATGGGAGGGGTATGGAGGGATATGGACTGCATGCAGGTCAGTGGGACTAGGCAGAATAATGGCTTGGCACAGAGAAGGACGGAAGGGCCTGCTTTCTGTCCTTTAATGTTTATGTTCGAAAACAGGTATGTAAGATATTCCAGTTATATATCAATAAAAATGTAAATGACCACAAATGCAGGAAGGGAAAAGATAATAGATATTAAAGGAGAGATACAGGTAGGGGGTAGAAATGTGTTAATGATGATGAGTTTTTATTGTCAGAAACGTTGTGCTGTAAAATCCCAGTATCCATTGTCCAAGCCACTCGCAAAAAAAAAAGGAGGAAATAAATAAATAATAAGTAAGAACCATGAAAAATTTAAATAAAAGTTTTAAATTGTAAAAGTAAATGTTCTCTGAAGTAACACAAAACCCCCTTGGTCCCTTGGTGAAGATGGGAACAAACATTCAGCCAGCAGAGCACCCCGGTGGTCCTGCTTTGCCCGCAGCAGCTGTTTGAATAAAGTTGCATTTGAATAAAATGGCGGCACTCAGGCTGATGCCACTCGCTGCTGGGATGACTCTTCCTGTTCCTGACTAGTAAGAGTCTTTATTAGGTAAAGGTAAAGGTTCCATTATTGTCACATAACATGCATTAAATTCTTTAACTTTTGTCTACCATAAGGCAGAAAGAAAGTGACCACCAAATCCAGCGCCCCTCTCGTAAACCTACAGCACATGGCGGTCTCCCCTCCAAGAACTGACCAGGCCTGAGCCTGTTTAGCTTCCGAGATCAGACAATCTCAGGAGTATTAAATATATTAGTATATTAGTAAGGTTTTTATCAGAAAATTTGAAGGGGAGGGGGGGTAATTATGAGATCAGCACGGTTAATGCAGTGGTTAATGCAATGCTGTTACAGTGCAAGTGAACCAGGGTTCGAATTTAATTTTAAAATTTGCAAGTTACGGGAATTACCTGATTAAAATGAACTTTACATAATTAAGGACTGAATTTTTTTTCAAATTACTTTACATTTTGTCTTTTAAACTCTTTATTCTTAATGTAGGTGCATTAGTTCAGCATTTCGAGAGTTTGTCTCACTCAACTGGAAAATTCATATATCTGGCATCTGCAGTCCCCGTCGGTGCCGGATACTGGGGATTTTTGCTGTATAATTTACATATACATTCAAATTCTTACTTGCTCCCACAAAACAGCTAAAACAATTACATATCAAATACTTAAATGCAAAATAAATTCACAAAAGCAAGATAATAAATATTTGGATTAATTTATTAAATATTCACAAAAAAATGACCCAGCAATAGTGTAGACAGTCCTTCTGTTGCATTGAAGTAGTCCATGATTAGTGTAACAAGGGCAGTTCAAGAGCCTGATTACTGTTGGGAAAAAACCATTCTTGAACCTAGAGGTGTTGCTCGAAGGTAGCAGTGTGAAGAGGCTGTGACCAGGGTGATGGGGGTCCTTTTTGTTGGTGGCTGCCTTCAGGAGGCAACACCTCAATTAGATGCATTCTTTGCATGGGAGCTCAGACCCTGTGATGGAACTGGCCACGATGGTGACCTTCTGTTCTTCAGCAGTCGAATTGCCAAAAAAACACCATGATGTACGATGCTTTCCACAGTACACCTGTGGACACGTTAAATCTCCTCACTCACTTGAAAGTCGAGGCGTTGGTGTGCCATACAGGGAAAGCTGTAGATCAAATCAGTTATCTAATGGGGGACATGGGAGAAAAGCTTGAGAGTCCATGTGTTGCACTTCCATTCCTACTTCATATATCCTTTTGTTATTATGGGATGCTAGCGTGTAATCTGAACTGCATTTGAAGTTGTGCCATCATTTTGGCAGAAGTGCTAAACCTGTGCCTTCTCAGGAAGTTACAAAAGATCCTGAGTCATTACTTGGAAGAAGAGCAGAGGAGTTTTTTTTCTTGCAAGAGGGCTATATTTTTATCCCTTATCTGAAATGTAAACCAGACTATACAGTAATTATCACATTGCGCAAATTGAAAGTATTATTTCCTTTATTATGACAGACCAAATTTCAGGAATACTTTGTTAGCTGCAAAGCATTGGGGCGCTCTGAGGTCATTATGCTTCCAGTTATAGTGAAGTTGGCTTCCAGATCGATACCCTGTTGAGTATAAATGTCTGCCTACAATTGTACCTCCCCATGCACAGATTGTGTGCTGTGCATATTTGCACGTGCACACACACACACACACACACACACACACATTTCAGATTTATTGTCAAAGTACATACATGACATCATATACAACCCTGAGATTCCTTTTTCCTGCGGGTTAAAAAATAAACTGTATACAGTATAATCGTAAAAAAGTTAAAATAACTAAACAGATAACAAATGTAAATAAACTGTGCAATACAGAGAGAATAAAAAAGAAAATCAATAAAGTGCACAAATGAGTCCTTAAATGAGTCTCTGATTGAGTTTGTCATTGAGGAGTCTGAAGGTGGAGGTGTAGCAGCTGTTCCTGAACCTGGTGTTGTGAGTCTTGTGGCACCGATACCTCTTTCCTGATGGCAGAGTGTGAGCTTGGTTGTGTGGGTCAATAATAATTGCTGCTGCCCTCCAGTACATGTATTCAATAGTGGGGAAGGGCTTTACGCTTAGAGGTATTGAGTGTTCCTGTACCAGAGCGTGATGCAGCCGGTCAGCGCACTTTCCACACATATCTGTAGAAATTTGCCAGGATTTCTGGTGCCATACCAAACGTCCGCAAACTCCTGAAGAAGTAGAGGCGCTGACGTGCTTTCTTCATGAGGCCACTGGTGTGTTGGGTCCAGGAAATATGCTCTGAGACAGTGACTCTGGAGAAATGTGCTCTCCCTCTCCTCCTCTGATCCCTAATGATCGCTGGATTGTACACCTCTGGCTTTCCCTTCCTGAAGGCAACAATCACCTCCTTAGTTATAGTGACATAGAGTGCAAGGTTGCTGTTGGAGCACCATTTAGCCAAGTTTTCAATCTCACTTGTGCACAGACCACCCACACATGCAGAAGGAAAGTAGAGGAAATTCAACCAGAAGTTGCCAGGACTGGAGGGCTTGAGTTACAGGGAGAGGTTGGATAGTCTGGGTCTTTAACCTCTGGAGAGTGAAGGAGGATGAGGGTAACCTTATAGAGGTTTATAAAATCATGAAGGGCATGGACAAAGTGAATGCTCACAGACTTTCCCCCAGGGTAGAAAATTCTAGAGTTAGAGGGTGTAGGTTAAATGCAACTCTTGCAGCCAGAAGGTAGTCTGCACCCAGACAGAGCTGCCGGATGAAACATTGAAGCAGTCACAATAACCACATTCAAAAAACATTTGGATAGGAAGGACATGACCAAATGCAGGCAAATGGGGCCAATCTAGGATGGCAACTTGTTCACTTATTTCCTTGAGGGAACGAGATTTCCTCTTGCTTTTCTTTTTGAAATATTTTACTAACGATAACATAAATCAAATCATATCATGTACCTCTTACATATCAATTGTAAACTAGGAGCATAACCATAATTATTGCATAAATTATTTTGTTCAGGACATAAAATTCAATAATTGTGATAATTAAGCAATTAAATCATAACCCATACTATGTCCAAAAATAATATCGAATACAAAAATTATACAAATACATGTAAAATTCCCTTATATAAAACATTTTAATACTTCTCCTATGTATCATGCTCTTGCTAAATTTAATTCCAAATCTTCTGTTACCCTCCAGACTAACTTTGCAAACCACTCAGCTTCTTGTGGGTGCCTGGAATCCACTGCTGGGCATGGTGTTGAAGTCTGGTACCACAGGGACATTCAAAAGAATGTCAGAAACTAGAGAGTTATGGTTGCGGGGTCACAAAGGATTAGATTGTTGTTGAGTAGGTTTATGTAGGTCAGCACAAAAATTGAGGGCCGAAGGCTTCATTGTTCTATGATCTAGTCAATTAAGGAAAAGTATTAAATCTTTTCCCAGTTAATAATTCATTGTACGAATGAATAAAAACCTCCATGTTGATGTCCTCAAACATCTTCGAAAAGTGATCACTCTCGCTAAGGTCGACCAATGCAAATTCACCACAAGCTAAGACACTACATATTTACCACAGGCTTCCCCAAAAGAAGTATGGTTAGCTTGGGAATTGCTACATTTCAGCCCACTGATGTCCGAAGATCAAATCCTTAAAATGACAATTCATTATTAAAGAATGGTTGGAAGTTGGTTATAAAAATAAATAAAAGTTTGCATGTCTTTCAAGATATCAGATTGTTTCAGTTGTCCTTCCAGGAATTGAAATATCTTTGAAGTTGATAATTTTTGCAAAATTGGAAAAATGATTGTTAATTTGTACATACCAAGATCCCGCAACTGGCACTCTGGGTGACCTACAATTCCTGTAAACAACTAAAGCAATTAGAATATTTGCCCAAATACTACCATTAATAGTAATGGCTCTCTTATGTCTAACTTAGAGATGATGCATGAAGTTTGCCACTACTTCTAAAATTCACAATCTGTCTTGATTTTGTTCTTTCCATCTATTAACCCACAACTTTCTGATTTGAGAATGTTACCAGTTCAGCACCACATTTCAGAATGGCAAAAATGGAGAGGGTGCAGAGAAGATTTATGAGAATGTTGCCAGGACTTGGGCACCTGAGCTACAGGGGGAGTTTGAGCAGTCTAGAGCTTTATTCCTTGGAGTGCAGGAGGATGAGGGATGACCTCGTAGAAGTGGACAAAATTATGAGAGGAATGGATCGGGTGAACGCAGAGTTTTTTGCTCAGAATAGGGGAATTGTTAACCAGGGAACACGGATCTAAGGTGAGAGGGAGAGATTTAATCAGGACCTGGTTTCACTTTTTCACAAAAGATGGTGGGTGTATGGAATGGGTTACTGGAAGAGTTAGTTGAGGCAGGTACTATTGCAACGTTTAAGAGATATTCAGATGGATATATAGATAGGGATGGGTTTAGAGGGATATGAGCCAAAGCAGGTAGGTGGGACTAGTGTGGGTGAGACATTTTGGTCGGCCTGTGTGAGTTGGGTCATAGGGTCTGTTTCCATGCTATAGGACTATGACTGTCACTCTTTCATTTAGGGAGCAAGGAGATTCAGTTGTCCCATGAGATGGGACACAGGGCTGAATGGTGTTCCTCTGTGTTCACTGATTTCAAACAGAGTGGGAACTTTGATCACTCAGTGAAGACTGTGATCATTGCACATACTATTTTCAGCCTGGCTCAACAACTCATAAACTAAAGGTAGTGTTGGAAAATGGCAAAGTGTAGCCAGTAGCTGATCTGGGACACCTAAGATGCACACATTTAAATCTAAAGAAATCCCTACGATTTTTTGACTGAATATTTATCAGTCCTTTTATATTTATTATATTTTTTTCCCCAGTTTTGGCATACTGGTAATTGGCCTTGTACTGATGCAGTTGGTGTATCTTGTCTGGCTGCAGGATACAAGAGTTTCAGTGCATCTGAACATTGTACTTGGAGTTAAAGACTAAGCAGAATATTTTGTGATCAGATTATTTGTTGACCAAACAAAAGTAATCCTCTACTTGAGGCACTTGAAAATATTTTGCCATTCTTTCACATTCTTTGATAGATATCAATTTATCTCTTCTGTTTGAATATGTAAGAAAAATAGAGATAAGGGTGTGAGGTAGGGAAAAAGTAGATCGTTATGCAGTAGGTTTACATGGGTCAGCACAACATCGTGGAGTGAAGGGTCCATACTGGACTATTCATACCAGGCACAGTCGCATTCATGTGAGTGGTGGGGGTCTGGAATGCATTGCCGGGGATGGTGGTGGAGGGCTAGTCCAATAGTGACATTGAAAAGACTCTAAGGGCATGAGGTAGGGGAGCTTTGCAGAGGTCAGCAGAACATGGTGGGCTGAAGGGCCTGTGCTGTGCTGTAATGCTCTATGAATTCTAACTGACTGAAGCGAACCAGGCTCCCTTCATTCACTTTGAATCTGTGGTATTGACTGAAAACCTTTGACTTGGAACTCAAATCTCAGAGCCAATAGCAGAGTCACTTAATCTACGAATGAGGTTTGACCTCCCAGTTGATCAGAGAATGTCTTCCGCCACCAGTCGACATGTGGGATCAACGTGGAGGCAGCTGCCTCGGAGCAGGCAGTGCCATCCTCGACCACGCGCTGTCTCCGAAGGGACTCTTTTCCTTTCCCATCTCCTTTTGCAGAACAGCGCTGGAGCATGGCGACTCTTCGCCGGCCTTTGAATAACACACAAAAGAAAAACTTTTCCCTGTATCTCTGTACCCACGACAATAAGAAGTATATCTAACTCCTTCCAGTTGGCGACTTTCCACAACAGAAGCAAATTAAAGATCGTATCTCCAAAGTTTCATAAATTTGATCTTGGTGTTAGGAAAAGACAGAGCAAGGACATGACCAAGGTATTCAGACACTCAGGTTGAATATGTTATTTATTTCAGTCATCGTTGATCTGTAACTCTACCGACCTTGATTTTGTAACCTTTAACTTGCCCTGCCTGACGATCTATTAATATCCAAGCCACAGAAGCTATTGTGAATAATAACTAAATCACCTAGCTGTTATTTTGTTTTTCTGACACATTTTTTTCTGGGCTTCACAATCGGAGGAAGTAGTTTCTCTCTACCATCTCCATTGTAAATGCTTCATTTATGTTACCTTGTGACCTTGTAGAGAGAAGGAAACAGTCAGACCTGTGCAAACACAGGGCTTTTCTCTTGGGCACCTTTAAAACTTGTCTCTTGGAACCAGTTGGCCAAATTCATTGTGGGAGAGCAATGACTTGACTGGTGTGGTCCTGAAACAGGATCCAGTTCAAGTCCTGGGGATAAAAGCACAAAGTTAATCACTGCCTTATTAGCACTTCCCCCTTCACCTTTCAGCTATCATTTCACTTCAGAGAGCTTAACAGGATAATCAATATTTGCTCCAAATTCCAGAAATTTTGAGTCTATAGAAATCTCATCCAGCCAAGGTTGGCAGACTCTCAAGAATGTGGCAATGGGTGAATACAAAGCAAACATGTTTCTCTGCAGTGAACAATGGGAGGTACTTTCTTGCGCAAATATTGGGTGTTGGACTTCCCTTGGCTTTTAAATGAAGTTAGTATTTTGCTGGCTGAGCCCTAAGATATCTAATTAAATAAAAATAAGAATCACTAAGTCATTTCAGTGTGCTGACTTGGGGAAGTGTGCATAAATGTTGGAAAATACGAGGAATTTACCTTTGAAAATGGGTGCAGTTCCACAGTACAGGCAGCTATGGCCAGTTGGGAGTTTATCTGTCAGGAGTTTGTCTGTTTCTCTCTGCTTTTTCCTAGTGCTCCGGTTTCCTCCCACCTTCCAAAAATATATGAGGTAGTAGGTTAAATTGGGCGGCATAGGTTTCAGTGGCCAAAATTGTCTTCTACCGTGATGTAAATAAATTTATCATTTACATTTACTGCGAGTGGAGAACTTTGCAATAAAGTCTGGCTGGACACAAAAACTCAAAGAAAGCAAATAGATTTGGGTGTTTACGAGGCAGGGGAGGAGAATGATAGTAGGCAATGTCATTTGTTATTAAGAAGTCTTGATAACTATGGCCAAATAGACACACAGTTTGGTTCTTGTAAAATTAGCTCATTTGGCAAATAATTATTTCACCAGCGTCAAGAGATTGGGTAGAGTTGGTATTCAAAGAGCCCCATGTGCTTTTTCATGAGTAATTGAAGGCCAACGGGCAGGTTGATCAAGCAACTGGGAGAAGCAAATGGCATGTCAATCTTAATTGTCAAATTATTATTAATATAATGCAGATGTATAGTGTTATTGAAATTGCATAGAGACAGTGGGATTGCATGTAGAATTATATGTTTACATAAAAATGCCAGAGAAACTCAGCAGGTCATGCAGTATTCTTTATGTAGTAAAAATAAAGATACATAACGAGCACTTCAGGCCTGAGCACTTCATCAAGGTATGAGCAAAAAGCAGGCAGACGCCTAAATAAAATTGTGGGTTTGTCTACTCATTTATATTTGCCTTGGAGGGTCTGCAGTGAAGATCCGTGATACTGGTTCCATGGATGGCAGATTTCGTGGAAAAGGAGAATGAATAGATTGGAAGTAAATTCTGTATAATATATGAAAATAGGAGACATCGTAGAAACGGACACATTTCTACCAAGGCTAATTTTGAAAGCGTTAGAAAGGAACTTGAAAGGTTGATTGATTTGCATGAAAAGGAACGTAGGTAAGTAGAAGAAACAGAGTTCAGGTACACCGTGTTCCTTTCAGAGTGGAGGGTAAGGCTGGCAGGTTTCAGGAATGCTAGTTGACCAAAGATATTGAGGCTGTGGTCAGGAAAAACGGAGAAGACATTTGTCAAGTTTTGGGCCATTGGGATCATGAAGATGAAAAAGATACGAGTGTACTTAGGGCAAAAAGAAGACATGAAGTAGCTCTGGTCAAGAGACGCTACAAGTATATTAAGAATTAAAGGAGAGTCCCTAAAGGATCAAAGTGGTGGTCTATGTGTCAAGCCAGAGGAGATGGATGAGGTCTTGTCATTACTGTGGAGAGAGACATGGAAGGTGAGGAACTGGATTTTTAAAAATTTTTTCTTTCCTTTCTTTTTTTTAAATATGGAACGCTTCACGAATTTGCTTGTCATCCATGCTAATCTTCTCTGCATCGTTCCAATTTTAGTATATGTGCTGCCAAAGCGAGCACAGTGAGGAAATGGATCTGATGAGTTGTGATGCCTTGGAACAAATTGACCCTACAGTAGAGGAGGTGTTGTCAGTAAAATCAACTGAACCAGAGACACTGAAGGAAAGATCAGAAGAAATTGCATGGGTCCTGATGGAAAAATTTGCACTATTTTTAGCCACAGGTAGAATACTAGTGGAAAGGAGGATGGTAAATGCTGTGCCTTTATTTACGAATGGCTGTTTGGACAATCCAGGGAGCTACAGCCAGTGGTCAGAAAGTTGTAATGTAACTATATAACAATTACAGCACAGAAACAGGCCGTCTCGGCCCTTCTAGTCTGCACTGAACCAAGTACCTTTCTCTAGTCCCACCTACCTCCTCCTTGCCCATAACCCTCCATTCCCCTCCCATCCATGTACCTATCCAATTTTTCCTTAAATGACAAAAAGGACCCCGCTGCCACTACTCCCAAAAGCTCATTCCTCACACCCACCACTTTCTCAGTAAAGATGTTACTCATGTTATTTCTAAACTTTTTCCCTTTAACTCTTAACTCATGACTTCTTGGTTCATTCTCTCCTACCCACAAGGGAAAAAGCCTATCCACATCAACTTCATCTCTCACCCTCATAATCTTAAATACCTCTATCAAATTCTCTCAACCTTCTACGCTCCAAGGAATAAAGACCTAATCTGCTCAATCTTTCTTTGTAATCTCGATTCTGAAACCCAGGTAAAATTTTTGTAAATCTTCTCTGCACTCTCTCGATCTTGTTGATATCCTTCCTATAATTCGGTGACCAGAACTGCACACAGTGTTCTAAATTTGGCCTCACCAATGCCTTGAACAGCCTCAACATCACCTCTCAACCCCTATATTCTATGCTTTGATTTATAAAGGCCAGCATACCAAAAGCCTTCTTCACCACCCTATCCACATGAGATTCTACCTTTAGGCAATGATGAACCGTTATTCCTAGATCTTTCTGCTCCACTGCATTCCTCAATGCCCTCCCATTTACTATATATGTCCTGTTTTGATTATTCCTTCCAAAATGAAGTACTTCACACTTCTCAGCATTAAACTCCATCTGCTTTCTTTCAGCCCACTCTTCTAAGCAGTCCAAATTCTTTTGCAATCTTTGAAAACCTTTTTCATTATCCACAATCCCACCTATTTTATTATCATCTGCATATTTACTAATCCAATTTACCACCCCATCATCCAGATCATTAATGTAAATGACCAACTGCAAGGGACCCAATACAGAACCCTGAGGTACACCACTTGTTACTGGTCTCCAGCCTGACAAATGGTTATCCACTATGACTCTCTGCCATCTCCCTTCCAGCCACTGTTGAATCCATTTGACTATCTCAAAGTTTATACCTAGTGCTTGAACCTTCCAAACTAACCTTCCATACGGAACCTTATTGAAGTCCTTACTGAAGTCCATATAGACAACATCCACTGCTTTCCCCTCATCAACATTCCTAGTCACCTCTTCCAAAAATTCAACAAGATTGGTCAAGCATGACCTTCCACGCACAAATCCGTGTTGAGTGTTCCTGATCAGACCATGTCTCTCCAGATACTTGTATATATTATCTCTAAGGATACTTTCCATTAACTTACCTGCCACAGACGTCAATCTTACAAGCCTATAATTGGTTGGCTTGCTCCTTGAAACCTTTTTAAACAAAGGAACCAATAAGCAATAAGCCAATCCTCCGGCCCTATCCACATCTCTAATGACATTTGTGAAATCACTGTCTGAGCCGTTGCTATTTTCTCATTAACTTCTCTCAAGGTCCTGGGGAAAATCCCGTCGGGACCTGTTGACTATCCACCTTTATATGCTTCAAAAGCTCCAGAACTTCCTCTTTCTTAATCTCTACAGTCTCCATAATCACTCTCTTTGCTTCCTTTACCCCACACAATTCAATATCCTTCACCTTAGTGAATAATGAAGAAAAGAAATTGTTCCAGATCCCCCCCATCTCATTTGGCTCCAGACACAGTTGTCCGCTCTGATTCTCTTATCCTTCACTCTCCTTTTGCTATTACATAGTTATAGAAACACTTTGGATTTATTTTCACCCTGTTTGCTAGAGTCACCTCGTACCATCTTTTAACTTTTCTAATCTCTTTCTTCAGATTTTTTTTACATTCTATGTATTCTCCACACATCTCCTTTATTCCTTGTTTCTTGTATTTATTGTAGGTCTCCCTCTCTTTTAGAACCAAGTTTCCAATATCCCTTGAAAACCTCGGCTCTCTCAAACTTTTGACCCTGCCTTTTAACCTAACAGGAACATAGAGATTTAGTACCCTCAAGATCTCACCTTTAAAAGACCCCCATTCCTCTACTATATCCTGCCCATAAAACAAATAGGTCCCTGATCCGCTCTTCGTAAATCTTTTCTCATCTCCTCAAATGTAGCTTTTCCCCTCTCAAAACCTCACGTAACTGCAGGTGATTCTGAGGGACAGGATCAGCCACATTTGGGAAGGCAGGGACTGATTAGAGACAGTTAGAATGGCGCTGTGCCTGGAGATTTAGTTTGAGATTTTTGAAAGAGCAATGAAGCGGATTGGTGAGGGTTTTAGCAAGGCTTTGACAAGGTGCCTAGTTTGAAATGGGATCGGTTTGAGGTCAGAGGAGGGAAATTTAAGAGGGATCTGAGAGTCAAATCTTTCACTTGGATGGTAGTCCATATCTCTGTGTTTGAGGAAGCTATAGAAGTGGATAAAATTAGAAGATTTAAAAGGCATTATGATAGATACAGATAGTAAGGGTCTAGAAGGATATGCACCCAATGCTGGCACTTTGCGACTAGCCCAGAATGATAACTTGGTTGGCATGGATGAGTCGGACTTAGCTCGCAAAACACACAAATTCTTGCGAAAGAAATCTTTTTTTCTCCAAACAGCATTTCAAAAGGGACCGAAGATACAGATTTCCTGTGATATAATGGAATGTGGGAATGGATTGTACTGTTCACTGTGATCCTGATGTCACGTTGCTTCCTTTGTTACATGTCAGCTGATTTCTCTTGTTGCTTCCAACCAGGATGTGCTCCTTCTCAGTCAGTTCATACGGTTAGATGGGGGGATGTTACCTCGCCGCCTCACAGGACTCTGCTTCGAAGAGCATAAGAAGATCGAAATCTGTGTGAAGATGGCTCATCGCGCTGGTAAAATTTTCTCTTCAAACTGAATGCTTGAATTGAACATTGAATTATTTTGTCCGCAACTCTTGAGCCCCTATAACCATTCTTAACCTTGAACGTTCTGCGTGGTTGAGGGGTTTTTGGTTTTTGGTTCATAATTTATTGTCAGGGTACATGCATGGCATCAGGTACAACCCGGGAATTCGTTTTCCTGCGGGCTAGGCAGAATTTCCACTTATCAGTGGTGTAATTTGCCTCCTACACATTTCACTAGCTTGGGCCCCTTGTGCACTGTTTTCCCCTTGAGATGACTCTTGCAGTTCAGGCCTACCAACCAATTCTGTCGAGTTTGCTGTCTTTTCCGTCCAAGGAAGTGGACAAACAGATTGAAGGTGCATTGTTCCAACAAGCGTGTGTTTGGTCCATGTGATGAGAGTGAAACTCAAAAGTCTGTAGACACTGTGATTTGTAGGAAAGATACAAACGCTGGAGGAACTCGAGGGGTTTTGTAGGAGGTAAAGAAGTGCAGTGAACGTTTTGGGTCTGACCCCTTCTTCAAAGTATGAGTAGAAAGCAGGCAGGCGTCTGAATTAAAAGGTGATGAATGCAGTTCTATGAGAAGTGAATGATAGTGAAGGGGGTGTGAAAGGATAACATAACAATTACAGCACGGAAACAGGCCATTAGGCCCTTCTAGTCCGCACCGAACCAAACACCCCTCTCTAGTCCCACCTCCCTGCACAATGCCCATAACCCTCCATCTTCTTCTCATCCATAGACCTGTCCAACCTTTTCTTAAATAATACAATTGACTCCGCCGCCACTATTTCTCCCGGAAGATCATTCCACACGGCTACCACTCTCTGAGTAAAGAAGTTCCCCCTCATGTTACCTCTAAACCTCTGCCCTTTAATTCTTAACTCATGTCCTCTTGTTTTAATCTTTCCTCCTCTTAATGGAAATAGTCTATCCACATCCACTCTGTCTATCCCTTTCATAATCTTAAATACTTCTATCAAATCCCCTCTCAACCTTCTACGCTCCAAAGAATAAAGACCTAATCTGTCCAATCTCTCCCTATACTCTAGATGCTTAAACACAGGTAACATTCTGGTAAACCTTCTCTGCACTCTCTCCACTCTGTTTATATCCTTCCTATAATTAGGCGACCAGAACTGCACACAGAACTCCAAATTAGGCCGCACCAACGTCTTATACAATCTCAACATCACCTCCCAACTCCTATATTCCATGCAATGATTGATAAAGGCCAGCATACTAAAAGCCTTCTTCACCACCCTATTCACGTGAGTTTCTACCTTCAGGGAACGATGTACCGTTACTCCTAAATCTTTCTGCTCTTCTGCATTCCTCAATGCTCTCCCATTTACCACGTATGTCCTGTTCTGATTCTTCTTACCAAAATGAAGCACCTCACACTTATCAGCATTAAATTCCATCTGCCATTTTTTCAGCCCACTTTTCTAAGCAGCCCAAATCCCTCTGCAATCCTTGAAAACCTTCTTCATTATCCACTATTCCACCTATCTTAGTATCGTCTGCATATTTACTAATCCAATTCACCACCCCATCATCTAGATCTTTAATGTATATAACGAACAACAATGGGCCCAATACAGATCCTTGAGGCACACCACTGGTCACTGGCCTCCAACCTGACAGACAATTATCCACTACCACTCTCTGGCCTCTCCCTTTCAGCCAATGTTCAATCCATTTGACTATCTCAAAATTTATACCTAAAGACTGCACCTTCCTAACTAACCTTCCAACCTTATCGAAGGCCTCACTGAAGTCCATATAGACAACATCCACTGCGCTACCCTCATCCACATTCCTAGTCACCTCTTATGAAGGTGTAAATCTGTCAGCACTTGTACGCTGGACTTAGTCCTGATCTAAATTTTCCATTGGACGGTGGATCTTCATCTGGCACAAACTTCTGTCATGTACTTCAACTTAGGAACTGGTGTTGCTTGATGAATGGCTCAAGCTTGAAACCTCAGTATGTATCGTTATGTTTGCCACATAAAATACACTGTTGGACCTGCTGAGTTTCTTCAGCATTGTATTTTTACCTGCTGTTGCTTGCTGGCTAGTACCCTCACCTTATACAGATACGCTCTGGTGTTTGCTACTGTCGCCCTGGGAATAAGGTGTTGGCTTTTTATCTTATCTATGCCCATAATATTCTGTAGACCTATTAAGCCACCCTTCATCCTTCTTCGCTCCAAAGCCTCCACATCCTTCCTAATGACGTGAACACAATATTCCAAGTGTGGTCTAATCAGAGTTTTATGGAGCTGCAACATTACCTCGACTGTTGAACTCAATTCCCTGACTAATGAAGGCCAGCATACCATAAGCCTTGATTTGGACCTCAAGATCTCTCTGTTCTGCCACATGTTAAAAATCCTGCCATTAACCACATAATCCATCTTCAGCTCAACATTCCTAAATGCAATACTTCACATTTATCAGGATTGAACTCCCATCTGCCACTTTTCTGCCCAAATCTGTATTCTGTTGTATCCTACGGCAACCTTCTACACTATCCACAATACCCCTAACCTTAGTGTCATCTGCTAGCAGCTGGACTGTTAGATTTAGATTTTCTGAGTGTATTAAACAAATGATCTTCACAGAAATGAACCAAGATACAAATCCGAACACACCATTGTCTCCAAGTTCTAAATTACGAGATCTCACCACACTGGGGACGAGTCAATGTGGGTACATAACTTCCACAAAGCATGAATAAAACAGAAAATGCTGAATGTACTCAGCAAGTCAGGCAGCGAAAGGAACAACGAAAATTTCAGCTCAGTAACCTTTCCTTGGAAGTGGAATGAGAATGTGGATCATGTTAGCAGCTTATTAGAAAATAAAGCAATTAGGTTGTGGCAAGCACACTTCGAATGGACAAATCCCATTTAACGATGTTGAACCACTTTTAGAAGGTGATTCCTCAGAAAAGATTTTAATTAATTGATATTTGGACAGTGCCGGCCACGATTGCTTCCAGAAAGGGTGGCTATGGGACGTCTTCCTGAATTGTGGAAATCCTTCTGCTGAGGTCAAGACGAGTTATTGTCATCTGATTGTACAATTGCAACCCAACGAAACAGCATTCTCTGGTCCTCAATGCAAAACATAAAGCAGACACACAAGCAGACATAACCTATATAATCCCATTGTTGGTTGGGCAGGGAGATTCAGAACCTAAGGCAATGATGGAAAATGTTTGCATTTACAATTCAGGACAGTGCTTGACCTGGGGATAAAGCCTACCTTTGTTGGATACTATTGTCCTTGATTATAGTAATTATTGGTTTTGGAAGTGCTTTTGAAGTGGCCTGGGTGAATTTGCAAAATTATAAGGGCACCAATAGGATAGATCATGGGATACTTTTTCTCCATATCAGGGCTATGTAAAACTAAAGGGGCATAGTTTAAGCAGAGAGGGCAAGAGGGTACCTGAGAAGGAATCTTTTTTCCATGGGTGGCTGGAATCTGGGAGGCACGGCTTGAAGAGGTAGTGGAGGTACTGTCACATCTAAAAACTGTCTGGACTTACATTTGAATCAAAAGGCATAGAGGGCTGTGGACCAAGTGCTGGTATTGGTGAGGGGAGGAAAGTGTAGGGGAGACATCAGGGTACTTTTTTTACACAGAGAGTGGTAGGTGCCTGGAATGTGCCCTTCCCCTATGTGTCTCTCTCTCTCTCTCTCTCTCTCTCTCTCTCTCTCTCCTTTCCTCCAGCTCCCCTCCCCTTTTCCTCCTCCTCCTCTCACAGAGGCTCTTAGCCTCTGCCCCCTTCCCATCACGTCTCAGCTTTTTTCCTTTATACCCTCCTACCTGTATCCACTTACATGTTAAGCTGTGCTCCTTCCCCTTCCTCCCTCCTGTCCTCCTTCCCCCATACCACTTTTTATTCGGGTGTTTACCTGTTTTTTTTTCTTATTCTTATTCTTGATGAGGGGATCAGACCTGAAAAGCTGTTTACCTTTTACTTTTCCAGTGATCCGCTGTGCTCTCTCTGTCCCTCTGCCTTTCTACACTTAAACTTCCCTCGTTCGAACAGCTTAACTTAATTTATCTCAATACAAAAGGCTACAATTACAAATGTGATGACAGATGTTCCCACATAAGGAACCTTGTGGGTGTGCTTTTCTGAAACTGCATGCACCAGGTCAACACCAGCCAACAAGGCTTGAATTGGAAATGTTATTAGCTATGACCATTAACTTTATAAAATAATATACGTTTGCCCTCACTCACCAGGGTAAGTATTAAAGAGCCTATAACCTGAGATAGCTGTATTCTGAGAGCCATTCAACAGCACAGAAACAAATAGTCTGTGCCAAACTATGATTCCGCCTCATTCTGTTGACCTGCACCTATGTACCTATCCAATTTTTTTTTCAATGTCAAAATTGAGCCTGCATTCACCAGCTTATTCCACACTCTCACCACTCTCTGTTCCCCCAAATGTTCCCTTAAAACATTTCACCTTTCACATTTAACCCTTATACTCTAGTTCTTGTCTCACCTAACCTTAGTGGAAAAAGCCTGCTTGTATTACCCTATCTACACCCGTTTACCTCTATCAAGTCTCCTCTCGTTCTCCGACGCTCCAGGAAATAAAGTCCTCCCTTCTTTAACCTTTCCCTGTAACTTAGCTCCTCAAGTACTGGCAATATCCTTGTAAATCTTCTCTACTTAGTGATGTCTTGCCTCACTAATGTCTTACACAACTCCACCATTTCCTCCCAACCCCTGTACTCAATACTTTGCTACATTACACTGCTGTCATTTCTCTGCCTCTTTTTGATACACACCAACAGCCTGTCCACTCAACTTTAATTGATGATAAAGTGGTACCTTTGAAATATAACATTGAACAATCTTCAGTGGGAGTTGGAGGCAGGGATAGCAAGTGTACATGGAAGTTGGTGGTAGTGGCTACAGAGGTGAAGTTTGTGTAGGAGGATATAAATCAGATGGAAAGTTGGCAGATGAAGCTTGATCCTGACGAGTGCAAGGTGATGGTTGGTCAGTGAGGAATGCTGAGTACAGAGGGATCTTGGGTTCATCTCCACAGTTCCACAAAAGAGGCAGCACAGATGGATGGGGTGGTGGAGAAGGTATACGGCATGGTCACCTTCATGGGATGGGCATAGCATGGGATGGGCATAGCATGGGATGGGCATAGCATGGGATGAGACCTTTGCCACTTGACTGAACAGTGGTCATGCAGCACTTGGAGAATCGTGTGCAGTTTTGGTTGTCACCACACCATCAGAAGAATGTGCTGGAGAAAGGAAAGAGGAAATTGAGCCAGGATGTTGCCTGGATTGGAGAAGTGAAGGAGGCTGAGGGGTGTCTTGATCAAATTAAATTATAAGAGGCATGGATCGGGCAGCATTCCCAAAAGCAAGAGGGCATATGTTTAAGGTGAGAAGAGGTTTGATGGGAACATTTTTTTTTTACATGGAGAAGATTAGAAATGTGAACTCTGCTGGCCCCAGAACGTGATGAAATCAGGAATTATTACCATTTAGAAGACATGAGACAGGCACTGGAATAGGCAAGGCAAAGAAGTATAGAAACCTAATGCAGGCAAACATTCGTGTAAATGGGCAAACTGGTCAGCATTGATGAAGGGCCCATTTCTGTCTTGTTCAACTCTTTGACTCTATTCCTCTTCATCTCAAATGCCCCTCACTCAAGCTCCCCACCACCTTTTATTTTTACTCCTCTTTGTCAAGCTGTATCTATAATAAGGCACCAAATTGCAGGTGGGCAGGGCAATTACATTTCTTGTGCTTGTCTTCTCATCCCTTGAGATTATCAGCTTCGCTGCTTCTTGCCACTCTGATCTGGTCCAGGTCTTAGAGCATAGAACATTACACCACAGTACAGGCCTTTTGGCCTGCGGTATTATGCCGATCCATATATACCTACCAAAAAAAAAGTAACCCTCCCTGCCTTATAACCCTTTATTTTTCTTTCCTCCATGTGCCTGTTTTAGTGTGTCTTAAATGCCTCTACTGTTCCAGCCTCTCCCACCATCCTTGGCAATGCATTCCAGGCACCCACAACTCTTTGTAAAAAAAAAACCTACCTTTAATGTCTCCCCTAAACTTTTCTCCCTTCACTTTGTATATATGTCCTGTGGTGTTTGCTACCCCTGTCCTGGGGAAAAAAAAGGTGTTGTCTGCCTACCTCATCTGCGCCTCTCGTAATCTTATAGATTTCTGTGTCACCTCTCATACTTCTTCACTCCTAAGCAACATATTTTCCAATCAAGGCAACATCCCTGTAAATAATCTCTCCTCCCTCTCCGTAGCTTCCACTCTTTCCTGTAATGAAGTGACCAGAACTGAACACAATATTCTAAGTGCGGTCTTGGCAGAGATTTATAGAGCTGCAACATCACCTCATGACTCCTAAATTTAATCCCCTGATTAATGAAGCCCAGCATACCATAGGGCCTTCTTAACTGTCCTATCAACCTGTGCGGTGACCTTGAGAGATCTAGGGATTTGGATCCCAAGGTCCCAATGTTCTTCCACACTTTTAAGTATCCAACTCTTCTGCCTTCAAGTTTGATTTCCCAAAATGCATCATTTATCCAGATTGAACTCCCATCTGCCACTTTTCCACTCATCTCTGCATTCTGTCTTTACCCCTTTAGTCCAATTCTGGTTGCCTCTATGCATCCAGAATGTAGTTACGCTAGAGAGTTCAGTTTGTTTGTTGAAGGAGTCATCTTGTTTGGTAATTTGGAGTGGGAATAAGAGTGGGGATGAAATATTTGATCTGAATTAAGATCACAGGAATGATGTATCAAATTTTACTCTGGTCTCTTTCCCCTCCTACCCTTACATGATGAGAATGCCTGTGGTCTGATAAGTAACCTTGCTGACGACATGAAGATTGATGGAATTTTAGACAGTGAGAGCAGTTGCCTAAGGATACAGAGAAACAGTTCAACTGGCATGTTGGGTGGATTGGTGCCAGATGGAATTTAATCCAGACAAATGTGAGGCAATGCAGTTTGGGTTGACCAGGTACATTCAGAAAATGGCGTGGACCTTTTAATGTGTTCATGTACAGAAGGATCTTGGGGTGCAAATTCATAGCTTCTGGAAAATGGTGACACAGATATATGGGATAATGAAGAAGGTTTTTAGCTTACTTTGTAGTCAGGTGTTTTCAGTACAAGAGCAAAGCCATGATGTGGCAGCTGTACAAAGCATTGGTTGGGCCATGCTTGGAATATTATGTACATTTGTGGTCACCACCTTATAGAAAAGATGTGTAGCAATAGAAAGAGTGCAGAAGAGGGCCACCAGAATGTTGAGCAGGCAAAGAATTGTTGGAGCCACTCAGCAAGCCAGACAGCTTCCATGGGTGGGAATGGTCAGTCAACGTTTTGGGTTGGAACCCTTATCAAGACTTTTCAAGTCAACTTGAAACATTGTCCGACAGTTTCTACCTATGGATGCTTTCGGATCCGCCAAGTTCCTCCAGCTCTTCTTTGCACGCTCACGATTCTGGCATCTGCAGCTTTTGCTGAAGTAGAAATTCTGAAGGAAAACTAATCTCAGGGTCATATGTGATGTTCTTTGACAATAAATCTGAACTTTGAATTTCTGGCTTTCTCACCAGAATGTTGGTATTGAAGGCTTTAATTTTAGATTTTTTGAAAGTTTAACAATACAGCACGGCAGAAAGCCCTTGCAGCCCATGAAACCCTGCGCTGCCCAGTTACATCCAATGAACCTACCCAACCTCGTGCGCCTTTGAAACGTGGGAGGAAACTGGAGTACCCACAAAAAGTCTGCGCAGGTCACAGGGAAATCATACAAACTCCATGCAGAGTGCCAGAATCGAACCCGTTAAACACTACACTTCCCAGGTCAATACAAGAGGGTATGGCTTTAAGGTAATGGGTGGGTCACAACAGCTCTCAGACCGTGGTGGACTCAGAAGGTAACCATTAACGCACGACACCATCTTGCGGCAGGGTCAGGTTGTGAGCAAAGAATGGTGCTACTTGGTCAGGTGAGTTATTGGAAAATCAAGCACTTTCCCAACCAAACTGAGCAAACAAAAGGGATTTAATGTGGTGATAAACAAAGACTCGTGGAACACATTGTACAAAGCACAAAACTGTACTGTGCAGGCCTGCAGTACAGTAGGTAATTTTCTGCTTCTCCTGTTGACGCAAGGCACATCTCATTCTTAGCTGTCTGAGGAAGGTGATTAGTATAGGTCTGAAAACCTGTGGCTATAGTTACCTGGGCAAATAATGTTCAGCAAACAGTATTGTGTGCCAGGGTTCAAGATAATGGGTACGTAAGTGTGAAGTTCTTGCAAAAGTTGCTTTTGTCAAAGCAGGCTTTCTCATTCACGTCTTATTTCATGACTGTTGTTATTGGCTAGTTACACGACCCTCAGCACATACAGCTTGAATAACCTTCTGCACGCTCGCAAGTTATTTTTGTTAAAAAAAGGGCTGCCCCCACTTGGCAGTCTCACTCATGGTCACCTAGGTTTGAACACAGCAGACGTGTCCTCATCTGGGCCAAGAGGAGTGGGCATATTTGTGGCCAAGGAAATTTCCTTACGATACTGCACTGGAAACCAGTCTTAGAAAAGCTGTAATACAAGTCTGCATTGTCTGTTGGCACTGCAACATTCCCCCAACAAATGAAATGAACGTCTGTAGTTTTCCACGGACCTGGAAGAAAGAGCTTAAAATTCGCACTGTAATTTGGATGGATACAGAAAAGAATTATTTTTATTTATTATATTTTGTTTAATTTTTTTAGGAAAAAATATGTGTGACAGTATATACAAAAAAAAGAACTCAATGAATGTATAAAAAAAGACCAAGAAAATTATACCCTTAAAATGCACATTAAGCCCAGAATTAACCCATCCGTACCTTAAGAGAAAGGAAAAGTGGACAGGGGGGGAAGAAGGAAAAGGGGGAAAGAACCGACATCAACATTTAATACAATAATAAAAAAAGAATAAAACTAAAAATATTAAATTGCTAATAAGGGATGAACATTAAATACAAAATATTTAATAAATAGACTAAACTATCTGGGCATTTAAATAATTCAATAAGGCTGCCAAAGATCTATGGACATGTTTTATTTCTAAGATTATAAGTAATTTTCTCCAGGGAAATACAGCTTTGCAATTCCATATTCCAATAATTACTGTGCAAGAGAGAATCGGGTTTCCATATTATCGCTAAACATTTCCTGGCTACTGCCAAAGAGATTTTAATAAATTTGGATTTACTTTTGGGGAAGTTAACGTTAATGACAGACAAATTCCCCAAAAGGAACAATTGCAGATCAAGAGTGAAGGCCACCCCTGTAAATTGGTTAATATTTCCCCCAAATTTATCCAAAAAGGTCTTAATTTGATGCATAACCAGGTAGAAGTACAAAAGTATGCCACACCTAAAACTTGAGATTTTTGATTTACTGTTATGTAACTTTTGAGGTGAGAAATAGAGTTGATGTAAAAAATTGAAATGTATAATTCCGTATCTTGAATTAATAAGAGCTGTTATACTATCTAAGCATAAATCTGACCAGCATTATTGATCAATTGCAATGCCCAAATCCAATCCCCATCTCTCCCGAGATTTATGTAATCCAATTTTTGAGCTTTGGTCTTGGAGCAGAAAATACATAATAGAAATAAATTTAGTTGCATTCCCCTTTCGAGTTAGAACCTCCATGTCTGTGCACATTGGTAGGGGCAATAATGATCCCAACTTATCCCTTAAAAAGGATCGTAATTGGCGATGGCGGAAGAACGTTCTATTTATTTTTTAGTTTCTCAAAGCACATGAATTGTCTCTGTTGATTATAACAATCCTCATTACACCTGATATCATCTTGAACCAGGTGTTTAAAATTTTATTCCCCAAAGTCCTGGGTATTATATTATTTTGAAATAAAGGCATCTTTGAGGATAATCCCTCTTCTGGTGCCACAAATTTTTAGATCTTGTCCCACACATAAAATGCATGCCTCAATAGAGGATTATTTGTTTTTTTTTCCTGATTCATTTCGAGTCCCATTACAAATTCTTCTGCCATCTCTTCTACTTTGCGCAAACCCAATTGTAACCCAGGAAGGAATGGCCATCTGATCGAATCGGATCAAATCAATTGTACAAGTACAAGTACAACCCGACGAAACAAAATCAAAATAAGAGTTTATCATTATGAAAAAGTCATGAAATTCAGTGTTTTGAGGCAGCAGTATAATGGCAAACATTTCTGTTATAACCATCTTTCAAAATTACTATAAAAAGTGAAAATCGTGCATGAAAAGTAAGGCCGTGTCTTTGGTTCTTTGATTATTCAGGAATCTGATGGCAGCGGGGAAGAAACTGTCCTTGTGCTGTAGAATGCTCGTCTTTAGGCTCCTGTACCTTTTTCCCTGATGGTAGCAGAGTGAAGAGGGCATGGCCTGGGTAGTGAGGGTCTTTGAGGATAGAGGCTGCTTTTCTAAGACACTGTCTCATGTAGATGTCCTCAATGGAGTGAAGTCTGGTGCCTGTAATGTCACAGGCTGAGTTGACCACCCTCTGGAGTTTAATCTTATCCTGAGAGTTGGCGCCTCCACACTAGGTAGTGATGCAACCGGCCAGAATGCTCTCTGTGGTACACCTGTGGAAGGTTTTGAGAGTCTTTGGTGACATATCAAATCTCATCAGATACCTCTCAAAGTATAGCCGGAGCAGGCCTTTGTGATTGCATCAATGTGGAGGTTCCAGGTCAGATCCTCGGAGATGGTGACACCCAGGAATTTGAAGTTCTTGACCCTCTCCACTACTGAGCCCTCGATGAGGACTGGGTCGTGTTCCCCTGACTTCCTCCTGAAGTCCACAATCATCTCATTGGTTTTGCTGAAGTTAAGCGCAAGGTTGTTGTCATTACACCATTCAACAAGCTGACGAAGAATATAACATTCTCTTGTCCTTGGTTCAAAACATGCAGACACACAACCAGACATAACTTGCATATGGACAAACAATACATATGCAGGACAAGTATTTCATCTATACAAATAAATAAATAAATATTGTTTCATGAATAAGAGGATCTCAGATGGTTAGTGGGAGCCATTCCTTTGATCGTTCAGCATTCTCCCTGCCCGTGGGAAGAAGCTGTTCCTCAGCCTGGTGGTGCTGGCTCTGATCCTCCTGGATCTCTTCACCGACGGGAGCAGCTGAAAGATGCTTTGTTCATGGTGGAAGAGGTCCTCAATGATTTTGCGCGCTCTCTTCATACAGTGATCCCGGTAGATCACGTCCATGGGGGGAGGGAGACTCCAGTGATCCTCTCTTACAGTCCTGTGGATTGACCTCTAATCCGTTTCTCTGCAGCAACTGTACCACATTGTGAATACAGCCGTCCTGGACGCTCTCAATAAAGCTTCTGTAGAAGATTGACATAATGGTGGCTGGTAGCCTTGCCTGCTTCCATCTTCTCAGGAAGTACTGTCATCTTTGCACCTTCTTGACAAGTCAGGAGTTGTCATGTGTCCATGATAGGTCACTGGTTAAGTGAACTCGAAGGAACTTGGTGTTCTCCACTCTCTCTACTATAGAGTTATTGAATTGTCGTGGAGGGTGGTCGTTCCGTGTCCTCCTGATGAATCTTCCTTCCAGGGAGGGACATGTACCACAAGGAAATAGAAACAAATGGACCCCTCAAATCTTCTCCTTTTTATAAAATTGTGACTGATCCTCTATCTTAATAATATATTTCAACTCTCCCCTCATACCCCTTGATGTCTTTAGTGTCTAGGAAGCTACCTTCTTAAAAATATTCTGCAAATTGGCCTCCACCGCTACTTGTGGGAAAGAATTCCATCCATTCGCCACCCATCGAGTGTGGACTTCAGTTCCTTATCATAGAAGCATAGAACATTACAACACAGAAACAGGCCCTCCTAGTCTGTGCTGAACTATTTTTCTGCCTCGTCGTCTAACCTGCACCTCGTCCACAGCCCTCCATACTCCTCCCACCCCTGTCCAAATTCTTATTAAATGTTAAATTGAACCACTTTAGTTGGCAGCTTGTTCCACAGTCCCACCACTCTCTGTGTAAAGAAGTTCCCCCTAAACTTTACACCTTTCCCCCTTAACCCACGTCCTCTTGTTCGTATCTCACCTACCCTCAGTGGGAAAAGCCGATCTACATTTACTCTGTCTATACTCTCATCATTTTTTTTTCAAATCTCCTCTCATTCTTCTACGCTCCAGGGAAACAAAATCCTAACCTGTATCACGAGACTAACCTTTCATTCTAGGTAACCCCCATCCACAGCCAGAGGAAACATTCTCCCTAAATTCACCCTGGACAAACCCTCTCAGGATTCTGTATGTGCCAATGAGATCTCCTGTTATTCTTCCAATCTCCAGGGAGTACAAGGCTTAGACAACCCAATCTTGGCCCATCCAACAGGCCTGTCTTCCTCGGATTCAGCCCGATGAACATTTTAGTACCCTCTATTTATCTTCTGAGATATGAGGACTAAAATTGCACATACAACTCGACTGTGGGTTCACCAAAGCCCTAACTAATTTTAGTAAGGAGGGTGAAGAAAAGATTCAAAAGATGTTGCCGAGACTGGAATGCTCAAAAGATGAGGAGAATTTGGATGAGCTATTGTATTTTTCCCTGGAACATAGGAGGTTGAGAGGCAATCGTACAAATGTTCACAAGCAGCTTAGATATGATGGATCCTCACGGACTTTATTTTTCAAGGAAGGGAAGTCAAAAACTAGAGGGCAAGGGTTTAAGGCAGTGATTCTCAACCTTTTTCTTTCCACTCATATCCCACTTTAAGTATTCCCTATGACATAGGCGCTCTGTGATTAGTAAGGTATTGCTTAAGGAGGTATGTGGGTGGGAAGAAAAAGTTTGAAAACCAGTTTTAATCGTGCCTAAATGACTAGTTGTATGACGGTTTCAGAACTCCAAAAGAAATGGGCTAATCACAATTTTTCTCAAGCAAAGTATTTCAGTCACAATTGGGTCTAGAGCAGTGATTCTCAACCTTCCCACTGACTACACACCGATGGCATAGGGATTACTTAAAGTGGGATGAGAGTGGAAAGAAAAGGGTTGAGAACCACTTGCTTAAGGATGAAGGAAGCTGATGAGGCAAGGCTTCTGGCACCCATCTTGACAACCTTTTACAGGAGTACAATTGAGAGTGTCTTGTCTGGCTGTATCACTGTGTGGGACAGTAGCTGCAAAGCATCAATACAGAGGATCATTAAAACCTCCAAGAGGATCATTGGGGTTCCCTTTCCTCTATAGACAACATTTACTGGGACCATGGTCTAAAAAGAGCTCAAGGAATTATAGAAGACCTTTTCTATCCAGTGCCTGGTTTCTTTAACCCACTATCATCAAGAAGAAGGTACAGGAACATCAAAGTTAGGACTGCCAGGCTGGGGAATAGCTTCCCGTCACTATGAAATTCATCCCAAGTATTTATATATTTATTTGGATTATTCACGTGTACTTTATGTACTGAGTCTTGTGTGATTTTAGGGTTAAATATATGAAATCAGATGAAAATAAACTTGAACTTGAACTTGAAAGATGTGAAAGGGTCCAGAGGGGCAACTTTTTCGCACAGACATTAGTGGATGTGTGGAACGAGCTGCAGTGGAAGTGGGAGCAGTGAGTACAAATATAATCTTTGAAAGATATTTGGATAGTTACATGGCCAACAAAGGTTTAGACGATTCCAAATGCTAGACACAGGCAGATGGGACTATGATTTGTGGACAACTGGGTTGTCATGGACAAGTTGGGCCAAAGAGCCTATTTCCATTTTGCTACTCAATGACTTCTTGCACTGAAGGCTGAGATAAGGGCGGGACGGTTGGCGCAATGCCTTTACAGCGCCAGTGTTCGGGACTGGGATTCTAATCCCACGCTCTCTGTAAGGAGTTTGTACGTTCTCCCTGTGTACAGACACAGGAGATTGGAAGAATAACAGGAGATCTCATTGGCACATACAGAATCCTGAGAGGGTTTGTCCAGGGTGAATTTAGGGAGAATGTTTCCTCTGGCTGTGGGATGGAGGTTACCTAGAATGAAAGGCTAGTCTCGTGATACAGGTTAGGATTTTGTTTCCCTGGAGCGTAGAAGAATGAGAGGAGATTTGATTAAAAATGATGAGAGTATAGACAGAGTAAATGTAGATCGGCTTTTCCCACTGAGGGTAGGTGAGATACGAACAAGAGGACGTGGGTTATCCCTGGGGGGCTCTGAATTCCTCCCACCATTTGAAAAATAACGGGGGGAGGGGTGTGGTGTAGATTAATTGGGTGGCACAGGATTGTGGGCTGAAATGGCCTGTTACTGTGCTGTATGTCTAAATTTAACAACAATTACCTTCTTAATTGCCTACTGTACTTACCCATTTTCTTACACATCAATCAAGGTTTCTTGGGTCCCTTTGTGCATCAGTGTTTTCCAATCTATTACTATTTCAACAATGCTCTGTTTTTCCTGCCCAAGTGGACAACTCCACACATTATTTTTGCTTCTGGCATGCATTGGTCCACTCAGTTTTGTGATAGACAAACTTAGAAATATCACTCTTGATCAAGGGTCCCTGTAAATTCTGTACAAGCCCCCCTCAAGGCCCAAGGGAATACCTTGTCAGGCCCTGGGGATTTATCGTCCCTTATTTGCCTCAAGATGGGAAGCACCTCTCTGTAATCTGTAGATCTGTAATGACCCCACTGTTGTTTTGCCTCACTTCTATTGACCCTCAAGGCCCGAGGGAATATCTTGTCAGGCCCTGGGTATTTATCGTCCCTTATTTGCCTCAAGATGGGAAGCACCTCTCTGTAATCTGTAGATCTGTAATGACCGCACTGTTGTTTTGCCTCACTTCTATCGACCCTCAAGGCCCGAGGGAATATCTTGTCAGGCCCTGGGGATTTATCGACCCTTATTTGCCTCAAGATGGGAAGCACCTCTCTGTAATCTGTAGATCTGTAATGACTCCACTGTTGTTTTGCCTCACTTCTATCGACCCTATGTTTGTCTCCTGAGTTAATGTCATTTAATTTAGACATACAGCATGGCACCAGACCCTTTCAGCTCACAAGCACCTGCTGCCCAATTACACCCAATTAATCTACCACCTCGGTACGTTTTGAATGGTGGGAGGAAATTGGAGCACCCAGAGGAAACTCACGCGGATACGGGGAGAACCTACAAACTCCTTACAGACAGCATGGGATTCGAACCTCATTGTTGATCTCTGGTGCTGTAACACTGTTGTACCAATCGTCCCACCATAATGCTAACTGTGCCACCCTGAATACATGCAAAAGATCCAGTTAAGGTCTTCTATCTCTTTCGCCTCTGTGCATAGAAGACCAATTTTGTCCCTTGCTATTCTGCTGCTCTTAGTATATCTGAAGACGCCCAAGGGATTTTCCTTCACCATGTCTCCCAGAGCCATCTCGTGCCTTCTTTTAGCCCTCTTGATTTCCTTCTTCAGTGTTTTTGTACATTTCTTATGCTCCTCAAGTACCTCATGTGTTCCTTGCTGACTGGATCTGCTCTGCACCTCCTCCTCCTTCTTAACCAGGGGCTCAATATCTCTTGAAAACCAAGTTTCCTTGTAAAGGTCTTACTTTTAATTCTGACAGGAACAGAAAAACTAATGATATTATGATCACTAGATCCAAGGTGTTCCATTATAGTGGGAAAATGAGGGGAGATTTGATAAGAGTATTTAAATTTATAACAGATATAGATAAGATCAATGCAGACAGGCTTCTTTCACTGAGATTAGGTGAAATGAACTAGAGGACATGGATTAATGGTGAAAGGTAAAATGTTTACATTTAATTTTTTTTAAAAATTAGACATTCAGCATGGTAATAGGCCTGTGGTGCCCAAATACCTACAACCCCCATATGTTTTGAAAGGTAGGAAGAAATAAGAGCACCCGGGGAGAATGTACAAACTTCTTACAAATAGCACCGGATACATGGATTCAGATTTAGACTTATTGATGTACAACCCCTGTACGTTTTGAAAGGTGGTGAAAAAACAGGAGCACCCAGAGAAAACCCTTTCAGACCCGGGAAGAATGTAAACCCCTTACAGACGGCACCAGATTAGAATCTGGGTCACTGGCACTGTAATAGCATTGCACTAACTGCTACGCTAACCTTGCCACCCCAAACCATGTTCCCCATTGAAGGGCAACATTCGGGGGAACCTTCTTACTCAGAGGGCCGTGAGAGTGTGGAACAGACGAGATGGTGTACGTGGATTTGATTTCGACATTTAAAGAAAAGATTGGAGGGGTACAGTCCGTGTACAGGACAGTGAGTCTAGGCAGAAAAACAGTTTGGCACAGAGTAAATGGACGGAAGGGTCTTCCACACTTCCATCACTTGCCCTATCCTGTTTCCTCGTGTGGGATCCAGTATTGTGCACTCTTCAGTTGGGACCTTCATATTATTGATAAAAAAAACCATTCCTGAACACATTGGACAAACTCTCACCCATCCTGCCCTTTCACAGAATGGGAGTTCCAGTCGGTTGACTTGCTGAATTTCTCCAGCAGATTGTTTCTCCAGATTCCAGCATCTGCAGTCTCCTCTGTTTGAAATATCCATATCATTGAATGTAACTAGTAATGATCTAAGTGTTTATTCCTGTGGTACTTCACTAATCATTGTTTGCCTCCCGAACAAACAATGCGTGCCTCATTTCCACCCGTAATCTTTTATATTTATTTTTAACCTTTTTTGTGGGGCGTTTATCAAAGGTCATCTGAGAATTTAGATTCACCACCTCTACTGGTTTTCCTTTATCTATTCCACCAGTTACATCCATAAAAATACCTGCAGTACGTTTCCTTTTCGGACAATATCTAATCTCATTGATTTGTTTGACATGTCCTGATATCCATTCTTTGTAAAGAACTCTGCTCTTCTCCCCATCACTGATGATGAACTGATTTGTCGTTCTTTGTTTTCTCTTCCTCTTTTTTTAAACTTTGTGTGATTATAACTGCAGGAGCCATTCATTAATCCGTAGAAATTTAGAAGATATCTATTGCATTCACGACTTGCATGGCTACCTCTTTCAGATTAACCATTTTGGTATTTCAGCTCGTTAGTTATTTTTACTGACATGATTTGCTGAATGAAAGGTTCCGACCTGAAACATTGACCATTCTTTTTCCCTCACTCAACACACTGAGTTCTAGGAAGCAGAACATTACACCTCAATATAGGCCCTTTGGCCCTTGATATGGTGCCCACCTATATCAACCTACACGACAATCTAACTCTTCCCTCCCTCACACCCATAACCCTCTATTTATTTTGCATCCATGTTCCTGTCTAAGAGTCTTTCAAATATCCCTATTGTTCAAGCCTCCACCACCATCCCGGCAATGCATTCTATGCACCCGCTACTCTTTGTGTGAAAAAGCTTACCCCTGATGTTTCCCCTAAACTTTCCTCCCCTCAACTTGTACAGATGTCTTCAGGTGTTTGCTGTTGTCACCCTGGGAAAAAGGCACTGCTGTCCACCCTATCTATGCCTCTCATAATCTTGTAAATCTCTATTAAATCCCTCCAGGTAACCTTGTGGAAAACATAGCCTTCAGGTCTCATCTCCTGTGTTACCTATTAAGTCAAGTTAAAGTTTATTGTCATCTGACTACATATAGAACCAGATGAAACAGCTTTTCTCTAGACCTTGATGCATACACATACACACGCAATGCATAGCCCATAAAATGACATATATACATGAAGATATAATTTAAAATAAATATATATATCTATGTATAGATATATATGATGATGGATGATTTACTTAGTTACAGGATACTGGTGTGTCTCAGGGATCGGTGCTGGGACCATTGTTGTTTGACATCTATATCAGTGATCTGGATGATAACGTTGTAAATTAATTCAGCAAGTTTGCAGATAACACTAAGATTGGAGGCGTTGTGGATGACGAAGAAGGTTTTCAAAGCTTGCAGAGGGATCTGGACCAGCTGGAAAAATGGCAGATGGAATTTAATGCAGACAAATGTGAGGTGTTGCATTTTGGAAGGACAAACCAAGAAAGGACATGCACAGTAAATGGTCGGACACTGAGGAGTGCATTAGGACAGGGGGATCTGGGAATACAGATACATAATTGCCTGAAAGTGGTATCACAGATGGATCGGACTGTGAAGAGAGCTTTTGGCATATTGTCCTTCATAAATCAAAGTATTGAGTACAGGAGTTGGGATATTATGGTGAAATTGTACAAGACATTGGTGAGGCCAAATTTGGAGTATTGTGTGCAATTCTGGTCACCTAACTACAGGAAAGATATCAATAAGATAAAAAGAGTTCAGAGATGGTTTACTCGGATGTTGCTCAGACATCGGGAACTGAGTTACAGGGAAAGGTTATACAGGTTAGGACTTTATTCCCTGGACCGTGGAAGAATGAGGGAAGATTTGATAGAGGTATTTAAAATTATGAGGGGGATAGACAGTAAATTTTCCTCTGAGGATAGGTGAGATATAAACCTGAGGACATGGGTTAAGAGTGAAGGGGGCTAAGTTTAGGGGGAATATGAGGAGGAATGGTGGGATTGTGGAAAGAGCTGCCAGCTGGGGTGGTGAATGTGGGCTCAATTTTAACATTTAAGAGGTATTTGGACAGGCACCTGGATGGGAGAGGTACGGGGCTATGGATGTGGAGACCACCTGGAGCAAGAGATCTGGGTAATATTCTTCTTTCCTGATACCATGCAATGTCTGCCAAATGCAAGCTCCTCGCTTGTTCCTCGAGCTGCAAGCATTCACCAGGAGGCCTTTCCGGATCTTCTGTCCTCTGTATGTTTTTTTAATTGAATTTTTTTAGTGTTATTAATTTTTATTTATCTTATTTAGTTTAATTAAGTGACATCTAATTGCTGAAAATTAGTTCATTGCTATTGGTCAACTTAACTTGCTGTCAGTACTAATCACTTACCAAGTTCAAGTTTATAGTCTAGGATAGTGCAGTGATAGAGGGTCTTTTGCAAGAAGACCCCGTTAGACATCTCATACAAGTGATACACAGTCCAGGGACTTTGTCTGGGGCTATTGCTTTCCATGGGTTCACTTTCTGGAAAGTCCCTTTGAGATCTGTGTGGTGACCGTGGATATGAGTGTGGTTGAGGTATAAGAGATGATTTCCACTGGCTTTCTGGCCCCTTGATCGAAATAAGTGTGGAATGCATTGAGCCCATCAGGGTGGGATGCACTATTGTTTGTTACTGCCCAGTTTTGCTTTGTAGCCTGTGTTGGTATGGTTGCCATGCCATGAGCCCTGGTGTCCATGAGTATCGTCTGCAACTCAAATCTGGTTTGGCACTGCCTCTTAGACCGTAGATATAGGAGCAGAAGAAGGCCATTTGGCCCATTGAGTCTGCTCCACCATTCCATCATGAGCAGATCTTTTCTTCCATGTCCACCCACCCCTCCCTTCTCTCCATAACTTTTGATAACACTAACTATTCAGATACCTATCAGTTTCTGCCTCACAGCAGCCATGGTAGCAAATTCTACCTAAATTCATCTGCATTTATATTTTAAATGGGAACACTTCAATTCTGAAGTTGTGCTCTCTTGTCCTAGACCCCCCCCCCCCACCCCCTCCTTACTCCTTACCATGGGAAACAACTTTGCCACATTTACTTTGTCCAGGCCTTTCAACGTTCAAAATCCTTCTTTAACCATCCCCCTCCCCCCATTCTTCTGAGCCCAACAGTTCAGGAGGCATCATGCATTCTTCATGTGCTAATCCCTTCCCAGTCACGTCTCTTGGTTCCTCCGACAGATAGCCTTGTATTTGTTTTACCCAGCTTTCTTGTGAAGGGGTGGGTGGCCTAACTTGTTCCTTTGCCTTTTGAAAGTGAGTGTACCTTGTCAGGCACCCATTGCTTTCTGGTTGGGGTGGGGGTGGGGGGAGGATGCGCACTGGGTGCTGATTTTGTCACACAGTCTTCTGCACACGTTCTGATGAAGTCAGTGGCGGCAATGGGGTAATCATTAAGGTTGGTTACTGAATCTTTGAATACGGGCCAGTCTAGCAACTCAAAGCTGTCACGTAGCATGTCATCCTGTGGCCTGTCACTACAGATTTCTCTCTCCTGCTCTTTGTACTCAGGCCCTTTATACTCATGGCCTCTCAGTTCAGCATCTTCTAGTTTTCTTTGGTATTCATCAGGGAGAAAGACACAGAGGCTGGGAAGTTAAGGGAAGGGTCTGCAAACATTCTGGAGCAAAGAGAAGCACTAGAAATGTTAGAGCACACTAAATAATTTGTTATATAAGTAAGGGTAATGAGTTTATTCTCATACATGTAAGTACACAAGCACTAAAATTCATACCTGCTGCTGCATCCAAACAGGTACATAAATACGCAAAGTACAATGACATACATAAAATTACCTGAGAACAGAAAGAGATAATGAATATAAAGGATAAGATTAGAAAGAGTGCAGAGGAAATTTACTGGAACTTGAGGAACACAGTTCAGGGCAAGGTTGAACAGGCTAGGATTTTACTCTCTGGAGTGTCGAGATTTGATGGATATATTCAAATTTATGATGAGTTTAAAAGGGGTAAATGAAAACAGGCATTTTCCACTGAGGTTTGATGAGACAAGAACAAGAGGGCAGAGGATGAGGGTGAAAGGTAAAATGTTTAAGGGGAGGATTTGGGGAAACTCCTTCATTCAGAGGGTGGTGAGAATGTGGAGTGAGCTCCCAGTGGATGTGGTGAATGCGGGTTCAATTTCAACATTTAAGAGAGCATTAGACAGGTACATGGATCAGAGGGTAATGGTCTGATTGCAGGTTGATTGGACTAGGCAGAAAAATAGCTTGGCATGGACTAGATGGGCCAAAGTGCCGGTTTCTGAGCTGTAGTGTTTTATATTTCTGTTGATATATAGATAAATAATATTCACAGTTGCAGCAAGAAAATAAGTGGTGTTTCAATAGTGCAGACAGGTCTTTTTGTGGTCCCATAGAAGTTTACAATGTACAGATGCAGTGAAACTCTTATTTGTCATAGTTTTCCAGTTACTTAAGACACCCACAATAATTTATACAACATTAATGTACAAGAAAAATAAACTAAGATATGAAAGGAAGAGAAAAATAATTAAATGATAATTTTTCACAGTAAAAATTGAACCACAGCACATTTAAGTAAAAGCCTTATTTTCTTTTCACCTCATGTAACTTAATTTTTTTTTAATGTAGTTGGTAGGAGAGAAGTATGGAAGAAACCAAAACTTGGTTGCTTCACAGGGAAGGGGTCCCCATAAACTTTGAAGAGAGTACTGGGAAGTACGGGCATAGCTGAAAAAAAGGTTGAGGATGGCTGGTGCAGAATGCCTTGCAGTCATGTAGGACAGGGAGGTTCAAGAGCCAATTGGCTGTTCTTGAACCTTGAGAATCCCTAGGGCATGACAGAATCTGTCCCAAGGTGTGGAGGGAAGCAAGGCAAATGATGGGCTTAAAGGTTCTGTTTTTAGCACAAAATTTGTTAACTTTTGCCTGCTGTGAAAGCACACAAATATACACCACTACCTCTCACCTCGACTAGTAAAAGTAAGAGAGTCCCTTCAGAGACACTGAGTGTCCGTGGATTTGCCGCCAGCACTCCCGCAGCCTCTGCAGCCCCACAGACTCTTGCTCATTCCAACAGTGAACCAAAAATTCTGGTTCCAAACCTCTGATTTTTCTTTCTCTGTTAGTCACAGGTGTGGTTCCAGAGGTCTGCAGGATATAACTGTACAACAGTTACAGCCAGAAATGGGCAGCTCATGGTGTTCCCCTGTTTGAAACGAGCAGTAGGGATAAGAATAGAAATTGTGTTCTGGTGAGCCTCACATTGGTGATAGGAAAGAAGTTGGAGAGTATTTTGGGGGACAGGGTTTAAATTCGATTATGAGAATTCAGCGTGGTTTTGTGTCGGGGATATTATGTACCTTACAAATCTGAAAGTTTTTTTGAGAGTTAGTAGCTCAATGCTTTTACAGTGCCAGTAATCAGGAGGGACTGGACTGGGATTGGAGTCCTGTGCTGTCTGTAAGGCATTTGTACGTTTTCCCCGTGTCTGTATGGGTTTTCTCCGGGGGCTCCGGTTTCCTCCCAGCATTCAAAACCTACTGGGGTGTAGGTTAATTGGGTGTAAATTGGGCGGCACAGACTCGTGGGCTGAAATGGCCCGTTACAGTGATGTATGTCTACATTTTAAAAATTAAATTAATTTAAAAAAAAACTGAAATTATCTACGAAAGCAGGGCAGTAGATGTGGTTTATATGGACTACGTAAAGGTTTTGATACAGGCCCACACAGAAGGCAGGTCCAGAAGATTAAGGATCAAGGGATTATATGATCTCTGCAGGATCCCCAGCCTCTGACCTGTTGCAAGCCATGGAATTTATCGGCTGCTACCATTGAGGTTCTGTTCACTTGAACAGCAGTGCTAATGCCATTAAATGCCAAGAGTTGGTGGTTAGATTTTCCCTTGATTGGAATGGTCATGGCATCATAATTTTGCGGCACAAATTTTCCCTGCCAGCCCATGTCTGAATGTTATCTAGGTCTTACAAGCAGGCATTGACATGTGGGAATTGGTGGTGGAATTGATCATTGATTGAAATGGGTGAGAGTGGTTGGGCCATGGACACCGCTTTAAAGAATTCCTCCAGTGATGTTCTTGGGCTGGATTACCATTTTCCAAAAAACTCTCAGTAAATTATTGACAAAAAGAAAACCCATTATGAGTCTCTTTGCAACCTTAGTGTTTCTTGTCCATACATTCCCATCATTATATATTGTTACATACTGTCTTTATTTACACCATAGCCACCACTTGTACTACGCCTATGCTTTTTAAGGGACTTCCCCTCAGTCTCAGTCCCCTCAATGCCCGGTGACAGAAGAACTCTAGACTGTGGTCCTTCCCCACAGCGCCCTCGTGTCGACTGTGTCAAGTCAGCTGTCCCTCAGCATGTACTCCTTAAGCCTTGAATGTGCCAGTTGGCACATTATATAGCAAAAGTAAAGCAACATAACCAAGGTTTCGGGCTTAAGTCCTTCATCACGGTACGAAAAAATGTCGACAGGTGCCCAAACAACACAGTGGTGGGGGGAGGTGATAGGTGGATAAGGGAGGGAGGGGACGTCAGCAAGCAGGGGAGGAGGGGGTGGCTCTGTGAATGGAATGGAAAGGGAAGGGAAGGGAAGAGCTGGAGGAAAGAAGACAAGGGGAAAAGGAAGTCAGGGAGAACAGAAAGTTGGCTTGCAGAAAACTCTTGCCTTTGGGACCAGGCTCTTCCCTCTGCACCTCTTCCCCTACCATTCAGTTTGGGCACCTGTCGACATTTTTCCATTCCTTGATGCAGGGCTGAAGCTCGAAACGTTAGTTATGTATCTTTATCTTTGCTACATAAAGGACAGTTAGACCAGTTGACTTTCTCCAGCAATGTGTTTTTACTTCAACCACAGTATGTTGTCTGCAGACACTTGTATTTTTCTTCCTTTTGTGCAAAGTATGACTCCAACCACTGGAACATCTGACCTTTGATGTTCTTCTGAGTGCAGTTTACCAGGCATCCTGAGAGCAATCTTTAAACCTTGGACAACTTTGACTTCATTTAGAGTTGACACTGGTTTAATTTCCCATCTTAATGGAGTTGAATTGTTCATTGTTATGTGTATTGAGATACAATAAAAAGCTTTGTTATCCAGGCAAGCCACTTTAAGTACATAATAAAACAAAAGTGCAGGCTGTAGTGTTACAATGCCAGATAGGATAAAAGGTAAAGGTAAACCTTTTGGTCCAGAGGAGGTTTATAAGGATAATTCCCCGAGTGAAAGGGTATTCATATGAGGAGCAATTAAAAGATCTGGGATTGTATTCAGTGGCGTTTAGAAGAATGAAGGGGTGATCTCATTGAAAGCTATTGAATACTGAAAGGTCTGGATAGGATAGATGTGGAGAAGATGTTTCCTGTGGCGGGGGAGTCTGGGATTAGAGGGCACAACCTCAGTATACAAAAATGTCTGTGTTTAGGACAGAGATGAAGAGGAATTTCTTACCCAGAGGATGGCGAATCTCTGGAATCCATTACAGCAGACAACAGTGGAGGCAAAGTCATGGGGATGTTTAAGGCAGATATGTTCTTCATTGGAAGGGAATCAAGGGTTGAGGGGAGAAGGCAGGAGATGAGGTTTGAAGAGGATTATAAGTCAGCCATGATGGAATGGCAGGGTGGGCTGGATGGGCCGAATGGCCTAATTCCACTCCTCTGTCTTATAGTTGTTGTGGCAAAAAGTGCAAGGGATAGTATTACAAGACAAGTGCAGGGTATAGTGAAAAGTACAGTTAATCAAAGCAAGAATGTCATATTTGACCAGTGAGGGGCCCATTTAAGAGTCTGATACTCTGGACAATCATTTTTTTCAGGTTTGCTTCCTGAAATGTTGACCATTCTTTTCCTCGCACTGATGCTCCTCAACCAACTGAGCTCCTCCAGTTGGCTGTCTTCTGCTTGCGTTATTACATTTTTATCATGGTATTACAGTTGTTGGTTAACCTCAACTTGTGAGCAGGGTTAAAGTTTTCTATGATATCACTGGGCAACACATTTTTTCAAAAGGTTTCCTTCCAGAAAAAAAATGGAGTTTATGATAGACAACTTCAAGCGCAAAGATATTTTCAGGTTTACTGTATCATGAAGGCAGCTGGAGAAACATTAAACGAACTTTTATCGAATTTATCACGTTTAATCGCATAATAATGCTGACACATTGGTTTAATTCAATTGACCTAAAAATGTTTTGCCGCTGATTTTCGTTTGTACTCAGCATCTGATGCCTCTCATGTCAGTGTCCAACCATAGTCAGCCAGCGTTAATGGACTCCAGTTGCCCTCATACTGCTATGTCCTGGTGAAACCTTTCACCATGTTCACCACCGACTGCACCAAGATCAGCCGGGAAGTGCGAAAGCAGAGAATGAATTTTCAATGACACGTTGCGCTTCGTGGTTTTGTCTGCTTGAAGCCTGTGGTCATTCAGCTTGGTGCTCTTTTTAAATGCCTTCCATGTTATGAAAACAACATTTGCAGAGCATTGAGTGCATGGCCGGGCAAGCTTGGACTGACCTAAACAGCTTGCTTTGTGGGCAATAATAGATAATATGGAAAAACAGTACATGACTGGTGATTTTCTTGATCAGCAGCCCAAAATCCATAAAATACACCCAAAGGTGTTCAGGAAGAAAGATCTTCTGCCTGATGGAAGGAGGGAAGAAGCGAGTATGATTGAGATAGGATAGGTCCTTTGGCAGAAACACCCATGTAAGGCTGTTGTTCATTGACTGTAGCTCAGCATTCAATACCATCATACCTTCTAAACCTTTGAGCAAGCTAAAGGGTCAGGACTCAGTTCGTTCCTCTGTAACTGGATCCTTGACTTCCTCATCAGCAGAACCCATAAAGTGCGGCTCAGAAGCATCACCTCCTCCTCACTGGCCATCGACACCTCGAGGCTGCGTGCTTAGTCCTTTGCTCTGTTCTTTGTACATCCATGACTGCACAGCTAAGCTCAGCTCCAACTCAGTCTACAAATTCACTGTCAACTCCACCATTTTTAAATATATTTAACAATCAACAACCGTACAAAATGCAAACGTCAAGAAGACCCATCCTTTCCCCCCCCCCCCTTTCTATAAGTTCAATTAAACAGGGGGAAAAAATGAAGAAATAGTAAGAGAAAAATCCCATCGTCAGTCCTGGTATCACAATGTTAAAATCTTTACAGAGAATTTGCTGGCTGATCAGCAACTGTCGTAACCCTATGGTGGCACCCGTGAGCTACCTATCTGTTCTAAGTAAGGCTGCCGGATTTTTAGGAAGGTGTTATATCCCCTCCTAAGACTGTAGGTGACCTTTTCAAGTGGAATGCAGCTCTACATTTCTGAAGACCTTCTATCAATGAGGAGATGGGAGTCAGATTGCCATGTTACCATTATAAAAATCACCATTGTTTGCCGAATCACTATGAATGATGATTCAGAATGCAGGCAGAGAATGAGAACCTGGCTGGGTGGTGCCCGAATAACAATCTTGATCTCAACTTCACCAAGGGCGAGATGTTGATCGTTGATTTTAGGAAGGAGAGGCCAAGGGATCACACACACGTCCACATTTTGAACATCCTTTGAGGAATCTTCTGGAAGCACATAAAATCATGAAAGGAAGAGATAAGATGGAAACAGGGAGATTGTTTCCACTGGCAGGTGAGACTAGAATTAGGAGGCGTCACCTCAAGATTTGGGGGAGTAGTTTGACTTCTAGAGAGTAGTGCATCTGTGGACTTCTTTGCCCAATGAGGCAGTAGAGAATGCCTCACTAAATGTATTTAAGGTGCAGGAAATCTCAAGTTTTAGGTGTGGCATAGATATTGGTACTTTTGTACTTCTACCTGGTTATGCATCAAATTAAGACCTTTTTGGATAAATTTGGGGGAAATATTAACAAAATTTACAGGGGTGGCCTTCACTCTTGATCTGCAATTGTTCCTTTTGGGGAATTTGTCTGTCATTAACGTTAACTTCCCCAAAAGTAAATCCAAATTTATTAAAATCTCTTTGGCAGTAGCCAGGAAATGTTTAGCGATAACATGGAAACCCGATTCTCTCTTGCACAGTAATTATTGGAATATGGAATTGCAAAGCTGTATTTCCCTGGAGAAAATTACTTATAATCTTAGAAATAAAACATGTCCATAGATCTTTGGCAGCCTTATTGAATTATTTAAATGCCCGGATAGTTTAGTCTATTTATTAAATATTTTGTATTTAATGTTCATCCCTTATTAGCAATTTAATATTTTTAGTTTTATTCTCTTTTTGATTGTATAAAATGTTGATGTCGTCCCCCTTTTCCTTTTCCTTTCTCTTAAGGTACGGATGGGTTATTTCTGGGCTTAATGTGCATTTTAAGGGTATAATCTTTTGTGTATTTTGCATACATTCATATATACATTAATTGAGTCCTTCTTTGTGTGTGTTCATTCACACACTTAAAAATTAAATAAAATATAATTTAAAAAAAAGGTGCAGGAAGATTTTTGAAGGATATTGGAATGAAGAGTGATGAGTAAAAGACGGGTAGGTGGAGCTCAGTCTACGGCCAGATCAGGCATGAACTTATTGAATGACGGAGCAGGCTCAATGGGTCAGATGGATAAACTCCTGCCCCTGTTGCTGATGTTCTAATGAATGAGGTCATGGAGAGGGTCCAGAATGATTACTGTGGTGGTCCCAAGGATAATTATAAGGTGAAGCAGTGGAAAGTGAACTCTTCATTGGAACAAAGAGGCAGAATATTCAAAAAGGAGTGGTTTGAAGGAAATTTTGAAATAGTATTTCCACTGTTGCATCAACAAGATACCATCAATTTAAAATTGTTATGACAGGGACAATTGAATAAATATTACTTGAGATAAGGAGAGAAGAAATAAGAGCTGGATGGTTAGAGTAGCAGTCGGCATAACGCTATTACAGCACCAGTGACCCGGCTTCGAAATCAGTACTGTACATTTCCCTGTGTCTGCATGGATTTCCTCTGCATGCTCTGCTTTTCTCCCACCCTTGGGGATTGTATGTCAATTGGTGCATTTGTTGGGGGTGGGGGGGCTCATGGGCTACTGTGTGGAGTCAGCCTTCTGGCCCGTCGAGCCTTCTCTACCATCCAGTAAGATCAGGGCTGATCTGGCCGTGGACTCAGCACCTTCTCCCCATAACCCTTAATTCCCCAATGATGCAAAAATAAGTTCCCCACCAGCCAGAAAAGGAGGAAGCAGAATCCAGAAAGGCTGAGGAAAGACGTGGATAAATATGCCAAAGTAGTTAGGAGAAGGGGCAGGAGGGTGTGTTGGGGATGGGACCTATCTGGAGATGTATGTTTTAGAAGGGAAAGGGTGCAGTACATACATAAGAGCCAGTATGGCATCTTCCAATGTGGAGATATTAAGACACGTCATAACTTCGTTGTTAGAATATTGTCTATTTTACTATTTGGCTCTTCTGAAACTTTTTGGAACTCAGAAAGGATTTCTTTTGTATAATTCAAATGCTGAACATTTGACTGCATTTAAATAACAGAAAACTGCAAATGATCCAAGTGCCAGCTGCCCTCTAAACACCCCAACCCCGCCCCCCCTCTCCCCCCGGATCATCCTTGGAGACCCGCTGGCTTCCCCCTCCTCATGCATGACACACGTCTGTGATACAGCATGGGTTGCTGTGAACAGACAGACAGACACACACACGCACGCACGCCATCACTGGACCCAGCTGTGCATCAACAAAGCCAAGCCAACCTTGGAACTGCTAGATCTCCTCACACCCCACCCACATTAATCTTGGAAGTGGATAACATGATGTCACCACACAGAGACCCAGAAGGAGCCTATCACTGTATTGAGTTAAACAAGAAAGTCTACAGATGCTGTGATTGTACTTCAATACACAAAAGTGCTGGAGAAACCCAAGGCATGGTACCTGGACAAAGGGTGCAGGCTGAAACATTGGTCATATATCTTTGTTCCCCTGTGGATGCTGTGTGGCCTGCTGGGTTTCTCCAGCACTTTTGTGTATTAACCTATTACTTTATTGATCTGGGTCCATGCTTCACCAAGCAACACTTTTTCTTCATTGAGGATGAGAGGGGAAGTTTTGAAGAAAGTTAAATGCACAAATCGTGTTGCGACTGCCAATTGCTCTTTATGGCGCGTCGATTCAACCCACTCCCCAAAAAAAATACTGTTAGGTGGGACAAGCAAACCGAAAGGCACGCAGGTAACATTTTAAGAGAAAATTTTCGTGGGATTGTTAACCCCTTGTAAAAAATCTCCACTTCCAGCATTTTGTATCAGTTCCTGATTCTTGGCATTTAAAGTTTCAATTCCGGTGTCAGTATCCTGCAGATGGCGAAAGGTGTTGATGGTCATGGGTTGTGTTAGAGGTAGAAAACCACCTGCTCTGCACATTCTGCTGGTGCAGAACCTGACCCTCCCTCTCCCCCCCTCCCCCCCAATCAACAGCTAGCTTTCAAGGCAGTGAAGTCCTTTTCACAAGTGACCTTTTCATTTTGCTCTCCTGACAGCACTGACTGATTCAAAAACAGGTGAAACATGCCATCTAGAGGAAGCACAAGTCAGTGATGGGTTTCAGTTTGCACATCTCCAAAGCCCTTTCCACACTGGCTAACCAGTAGATTGGCTGTTCAGTGAATCAGTTAAGGAAGCTGTTTTTGCCTTTCACCACCGTTCTCTGTATCCTTTCACACTCATCACAAGGTATCCCCGGGGATAGGGGATTTTATCTCCCACTGGTGACATCTGAGTAATGCATCGAGCGATGGTGGACCTGCCCTAAATCCTGATTAGTGTATCATGCCTAATTATGACATAATTAACGCTGCTGAAGATCCAGCTGCGCTGGGTGGGTCACGTCTCCAGAATGGAGGACCATCGCCTTCCCAAGATCATGCTATATGGCGAGCTCTCCACTGGCCACCGTGACAGAGGTGCACCAAAGAAGAGGTACAAGGACTGCCTAAAGAAATCTCTTGGTGCCTGCCACATTGTCCACCGCCAGTGGGCTGATACCGCCTCAAACTGTGCATCTTGGCGCCTCACAGTTCGGCGGGCAGCAACCTCCTTTGAAGAAGACTGCAGAGCCCACCTCACTGACAAAAGACAAAGGAGGAAAAACCCAACCCCAACCAACCAATTTTCCCCTGCAACCGCTGCAACCGTGTCTGCCTGTCCCGCATCGGACTTGTCAGCCACAAACGAGCCTGCAGCTGACGTGGACATTTACCCCCTCCATAAATCTTCGTCCGCGAAGCCAAGCCAAAGAAGAAGAACTATTAGGTACAGAACACTATGAGCCCTTCAGCCCCTGGTTTTGTGCCGACCTATATAAACCTTCTTTTCTTTGGCTTGGCTTCGCGGACAAAGATTTATGGAGGGGTAAATGTCCACATCAGCTGCAGGCTCGTTTGTGGCTGACAAGTCCGATGCGGGACAGGCAGACACGGTTGCAGCGGTTGCAGGAGAAAATTTGTTGGTTGGGGTTGGGTGTTGGGTTTTTCCTCCTTTGTCTTTTGTCAGTGAGGTGGGCTCTGCGGTTTTCTTCAAAGGAGGTTGCTGCCCGCCGAACTGTGAGGCGCCAAGATGCACGGTTTGAGGTGATATCAGCCCACTGGCGGTGGTCAATGTGGCAGGCACCAAGAGATTTCTTTAGGCAGTCCTTGTACTTCTTCTTTGGTGCACCTCTGACACAATGGCCAGTGGAGAGCTCGCCATATAACACGATCTTGGGAAGGCGATGGTCCTCCATTCTGGAGACGTGACCTACCCAGCGCAGTTGGATCTTCAACAGCGTGGATTCGATGCTGTTGGCCTCTGCCATCTCGAGTACTTCGATGTTAGAGATGAAGTCGCACCAATGAATGTTGAGGATGGAGCGGAGACAACGCTGGTGGAAGCGTTCAAGGAGCCGTAGGTTATGCCGGTAGATTCGGAGCCGAACAGGAGTGTGGGTATGACAACGGCTCTGTATACGCTTATCTTTGTGAGGTTTTTCAGTTGGTTGTTTTTCCAGACTCTTTTGTGTAGTCTTTCAAAGGCGCTATTTGCCTTGGCGAGTCTGTTGTCTATCTCATTGTCGATCCTTGCATCTGATGAAATGGTGCAGCCGAGATAGGTAAACTGGTTGACCGTTTTGAGTTTTGTGTGCCCGATGGAGATGTGGGGGTGCTGGTAGTCATGGTGGGGAGCTGGCAGATGGAGGACCTCAGTCTTCTTCAGGCTGACTTCCAGGTCAAACATTTTGGCAGTTTCCGCAAAACAGGACGTCAAGCGCTGAAGAGCTGGCTCTGAATGGGCAACTAAAGCGGCATCGTCTGCAAAGAGTAGTTCACGGACAAGTTGCTCTTGTGTCTTGGTGTGAGCTTGCAGGCGTCTCAGATTGAAGAGACTGCCATCTGTGCGGTACCGGATGTAAACAGCGTCTTCATTGTTGAGGTCTTTCATGGCTTGTTTCAGCATCATGCTGAAGAAGATTGAAAAGAGGGTTGGTGCGAGAACGCAGCCTTGCTTCACGCCATTGTTAATGGAGAAGGGTCCAGAGAGCTCATTGCTGTATCTGACCCGACCTTGTTGGTTTTTGTGCAGTTGGATAACCATGTTGAGGAACTTTGGGGGGCAACCGAGGCGCTCTAGTATTTGCCAAAGCCCTTTCCTGCTCATGGTGTCGAAGGCTTTGGTGAGATCAACAGAGGTGATGTAGAGTCCTTTGTTTTGTTCTCTGCACTTTTCTTGGAGCTGTCTGAGGGCAAAGACCATGTCAGTGGTTCCTCTGTTTGTGCGAAAGCCGCACTGTGATTCTGGGAGAACATTCTCGGCGACACTAGGTATTATTCTATTTAGGAGAATCCTAGCGAAGATTTTGCCTGCAATGGAGAGCAGCGTGATTCCCCTGTAGTTTGAGCAGTCTGATTTCTCGCCTTTGTTTTTGTACAGGGTGATGATGATGGCATCACGAAAGTCCTGAGGCAGTTTTCCTTGCTTGAAAAACTCATGCACCTTCATAACCTTCAAAACCTTCATAAATTTATAAAAAATCGTGGGAAAGTCCTACTGGCAATAGCGTGTAATTTATAAAGACTGAGAAAGAACGATGGCAGACCTGCCCTCCCAGAATTCCTTGCGGCAGGGAAAGGGCTGTATGCATGGAGCACTCATAGAGGGATTTGTCTGTGAACGGAATTCTTGGATGGCAGATCCGCTGTCTCGCTCACTCTCTATCTCCCACTGCGACTCCCACGGTCGTCTAGAAATTTATAAAGGTTTATATAGGTAGGCAAAGTTAATACCCTCTTTTAAATCTTTTAATCTTTTATTTCCTTCATGTTCCTGCACTCACACATTAGCACGGTCACCCATTTGTCCCAGGATACCAAGTGCCCCTTTCACATTGGGCTAATTGGCACGCAGGCGTCATCAGATGCCGGGGATGCCAGGTAGTATCATATCCAGTGTCTGATGATGCCTGTATGCCAATTAAAGAGCTGTCACACTGGACCCTTAACCGGTAGATTGGCCGATCAATTACTGGGACAAGGTGCCAGTGTGAAAGGGCTTCAGAAAATCAAGCAGGGCTTGTAATGCTTTGTATGGAGCTGTTCTCCGAATTGTAAACACACAAACGTGCTGGAGAAACTCAGCAGGTCCCATAGCGCCTATAGGAGGCAAAGATATCTAACCAACATTCTGGGCCTGAGCCTTTCATCAAAGTCAAACTTCATACTTTGACAAAGGCTCAGGCCTGAAACATTGGTTATGTTTCTTTATTTCCTTGAAATGCTGTTTCACTCTGAATTGTACGATGCTGTGTGTCACCTGCAGACTTACTTATACGTGGAGTTGCAATTGAATTGTCACTCCATTTACCAGTCTGCAGGTGACCACAGCGCCGTTGTAGGGGAGATATCAAAGATGAGACTGAGTGCAGGAAGGAGACAGAGAGCCTGGTGACATACAGCATGGCACTATCTTAGCAGAAAGCACTGCACAACCCAGTACATCACAAGCAAAATTCTTTATCAAGAACTTTTCCAGGGAACACTACCATCCAGGATTCACTCCACCCACAACATGCCCTGCCCTCCCTACCACCATCAGGAAAGAGGTTTAGGTGTCACCAGACTCACACCACCAGGTTCAGGAACAGCTGCTACCCCTCCACTGTCAGAGTCCTCAACGACAAACTCTACCAGAGATTCATTTAAGGACTCTGAGTTTACACACTATTTGCTACTGAATTTTTTTTCTATATTGTTAGGTTGTTGTTACATTTTTTCTTTGATAACATTTTTCTGTTTTTTCTTGAGAACAGTTTTGTTTGCACTACCAATAAGTAGAAATTCTTTCTGGCCCACAGGAAAGGGGCTGCACGGGTGGCATAGTGGTTCGCACAATGCCTTTACGGCGTTAGCGATCGGGACCGGGGTTCAAATCCCATGCTGTCTGTAAGGAATTTGTACATTCTCCCATGTCTGCATGGGTTTTCCCCCGGGGTTCTGGTTTCCTCCCCCCGTTCAAAAAGTCTAGGTTAATGGGATGTAGGAATCGTGGGCTGAAATGGTTTGCTACTGTGCTGAATGTCTAAATTAAAACATTTTTTAAAAAATTGAAAAGAAGAATCTCAGGGTTGTATGTGATGTCATGTATGTGCTCTGGCAATAAATCTGAACTTTGATACAGCAACCTCTGCCTCACTGTCATGAAAACAAAGGAGCTGGTGGTTGACCAGGAAATGGGGGGGAGTGTGGGGTTTGTAGACCCTGTCTCTATCAGTGGTGCTCAGGTGGAGAGCTTCAAGTTCCTTGGAGTGACTATCACCAACAATCTGTCCTGGTCCGATCACTTTGCCACTCTGGCCAAGAAAGCACATCAACAAACTCTCTTTCCTCAGAAGCCCAAGGAAATTTAGAACATCCCCAATGTCTCTGACCAAATCTTTCAGATGGACCTTTGAAAATATCCTGTCTGGAATCATCACTGCTCGGTTTGGGAACTACTCTCCCTAAGACCACAAGAGCCTTCAGAAAATCGTAAATGCACCACAGGATGCCATGCAAAAGAACTTCCCCTCCATTGACTCTGTGTATAGCTCCGGCATCCTCGAGATCCAAGGGCTGTTTCTTTCCTGCTGTTATCAGACATCTGAAAGACCCTCAAAGTAGTAGCATCTTGCTTCCTTTGCTCCACACCATCTGATTCTGTAATTTAGCACTTTTGAGCTGTATCTTCCTTATACCATGCATGAAATGTTTATCAGTAGTCACGACCTAAAAGTACTCTGCTCTCAAAGCATCCTCTCTATCACTCTATCTTGGTCTCTGTGACAATAAACATGAACTTGATGTTTTTGTGCGCGCAGGACTGGGTGCGGGTGTGAAAGAGCGAACGTGCAAGGTGAGCAATACCCACACACACACTCACGGTTTATGATCTGCGGGATTGTGGCTTTGGTAGCGATTTTCATAGGAAAGGGTGTTGCTCGAGAAAATGGTTTGCTTAAGGCAAGATTCAGTGACTAAGATTACCTTAAAGTGCAGTTACCAATGATGCAATGAGTTTTTTTACAAAAAGATGCTGGCAACCGTGTTTATGCAAGTTTGCGGCTGGTTTTTCAGTGCATTTTGGGTTTCTGTGTGTGGGAACTTTACTGTTTATATGCTCAGGTAACACTCACAGTCTATAAAATGCAGCTCCACTAATTGCTTTCTTTAGGCCTGCTGCCAGACCACAAACCTGCCCTGCCAGAAGGTCATGTTCGGAGAAAACAGAAGCCTCACTTAAACAGGTAAGTGTTTTTTTTTCTGAAATCTGAAGAAAGAATTGCTTGGAATTAAAACACAACAAAGGATGCACTCCACAAAAAATCCCTGATTGGACACTTTTTTTGAGAAAAGAAAATTGTATTCCCACAGTAACCCTTGTGTAAGATGTTTCTTCGTAGAGAGCAGAGAGAAGGACATATTTGGGAGAAACAAGGAATGGTATAGTGATGAACATAACCTCATCGTGCAGATCCCAGGCCTATGCTGGCCCGTAGACTTGGGTCGAGTGAGAATGGAGAATCATCAATATGCTGGCAAGTGGACTGCAACCTGAAGGGCAGGACAAGCAACTCCAGAGCAGCTGTTTCCAACCGATGCGCTCAAAGTTTATGGGCCTCCTCCCCTGAGAAGCAGTCAAGTTCACTCAGTTTCTTCTGTACTTCTCTCCTACTGACTACACAAAAAAAATTAAAACATTTATGATTTCAGTCTGTTGCCCCCTTCCCTTAAATAAGTTGTTGCGCCGGTGTGGGTGGGGGGGGGATGGTCATCATTGTTTGAAAATGGCTACTCTAGAACACGAGTTTTACTAGTTGGTAACTAGTTTTCTGAAGGATGTAGGCACTGCTTCATAGACGAAGGGTCGCGCTGCTCAGGAAATGGTGGCAGTTAATCGTTTGACCTCTTGAGTGAGCACCAATTCTATTTGGAGGTTCCATGTGCTCAGCAGTTAAAATGCAGAGTTAGATTGAAGAAGGTGACATGACCAGATGTGAATCCAAGCTGAATTTTACACTTCTGAGCCAGTGTATGATTTCAAAGGGTAAGCCAGCTGTATAAGCATGTGCAATACACAAGTGTTGGAGAAACTCAGAATCAAATCCAAGAGCCTTAGGAAGTGTGAGACAGTCGATGTTTTGGCCTTTTACTGCCTCTGGATGTTATGTGACCCACTGCACTTTTGTGTATTACACTAGACCCCAGAATCTGCAGATTTTCTTGTGATATTTTTTTCCCCAATCCAAATATCTATGTCACAGTAGGTAGAGCTAACAAAATGAAAATATTCTTCACTTTATCCACAGAAGTTCTCTTTGTCTGCCATTTCTAAAGGATGAGTAGCTATAGGTCCAGGAGTAGGCCCCTGCATCTTCCGAGCCTGTCCTGCCCTTCAGTATGATCATGGATGATATTTCTATCTCCGTTTCTTTTTCCTCGTACTCTCCTCATTGCCTCTTGATGTCTTTGTGTGGAGAAATCTATTCCCTTCTTCATGATAGTTAAGAAAATCTGCAGGTGCTGGGCGGCCTAGTGCAGCTCTCAGCAAATCCCGCAGCATCCAGAGGAAGTTAATGGCAGTCAACGTTTCGGGCCTGAGCCCTTCGTCGGGAATGTGGAAAAATTGGTAGACGCCTGAATAAAAAGGTGGGGGGGGGGGAAGGAGGAGGAGGACAGGAGGGAGAAAGGGGAGGAGGACCTCAGGCTAACAGATAATATAGGTTGATCACAGGTGCTTCTGCAGAGAATTCCATTGATCAACCACACACTGAGAAATTATCTCTCATGTCAGTCTCACGTGTTTTATTTCTTATTCTGAGACCACAAGTTTCTGAAAAAATCTGCAGCAAATTTGTCCCGCATAGTATATGAAGAGCTTCATTCACGGTGTAGATTTCAAAGCCTGGTTCTGATTAACTCCAGCATCAACTGTTTTCTGATCGGTGGCAACGTGGATAACTTGTACTTTAATTCCACCGCACCCCCTCCACCTCCCCATTCTCCTCCATATCCATGTTTCCCCTTGAACTATCAGCAGTTTCCCCACATTATTCAGACTGGTGATCTTTACCGATTGAAGAGCACATTTGAAAATTGACTGAGATCACTGCAAGTCTTTCTGAGACGAATGGGTTAGTTGAGACATTGTGGTCTTCACATTGAACCTCGAGGGACCTTAAGTGTCACAGATTTTGCCAGACTTTATGAATGCTGCTTTTGGTCTCCTCGTACATTGTATGGCCCACGTTGCCACATTTACGGCTACAGGAATGTTTGATTTGCGGCTGTTTGCATGGTACATTTAGCGACCACAATATCCATCCCTAAATCCAACCCTCTTTGAGCCCCCAAGTGAAGCACAAGAGATGTTTGCTGCTGTGTCTTGCATGAGTTGATATTTTCAGCCGATGTCTTTAATCTATTGCTTTGTTTGAGATTTGAAATAAAAATAAAAAGAATTTTCAATTTTTTTGTTGTTTAAACCTCTCCAGTTTTATTTAACTTGCAAGATATAGGGAGTCAGGAGCTTGCCAAACATTTTCCTTCCCTGCCTGTTTGCCTCCACAGACAACATTGGATTATTTTGTGATAAATTCTTTGATTTAACAGCACGTGTATATTGGGAAATGGGAAGAGTCTATTGTGTTACGAGTCCAGAGGACCCCAAAACCCAGCACCAGGACAGAGCGTTACTTCAGCAAAAGTTGCTCTTAATTATCTTTGAACATGAAAATAGAATCAAACTTTATCTTACCTCTATTGACTCATTTCACCTAATGCTAAGCGCATGTGTGTGTAATGTGTGTGTAAATTCAGCAAAGTTCTTTGGTTCACAGTCCAATCTCACTGGTTGCAGGCAATTCTTGTACTGTGCACAGAAGTTAACATTGATAAAGTTCACCAGGCAAATGGTTACCACTCAGAAGGGTTTTTGTTTCACATCACCACAGAATTCCTTTCTGTTTCTATTCCAAGGGAAACGCTGGACAGCCAGTCCTCTCCTTTGACCAGGCTGTCTTCCAAAGCTTGCCAACTTGTCCCTCTTGAACCGATGTTTGTGTCTCTCTCCTCTCTCTCACTCCCTCCTCTCTGAGAGCAAAGCCTCTTTTTTCTGCTCTCCGCCTGCAAAGATCACATGACCTTCCAGACAGTAAGTTCTGTTTTCCAGACAAAGCTGCTACTGCCTGTTTTTACATTTGATGCCTTTTGCAAATAACAGTCCATCATGAGTCTGAGCATCTTGTAAAAGCTCCTGCAAAAATTCTGTGTTTTAAAGTGTTTGTGTGTGACCTGCTCTAACAAACCTTTCCCAACTTATCTCCCAAAAACCTCTATATACTCTGTCGCAATTGTTAAAAACAAACAAAACCAAGTTGAGGAATTTAGCAGGTCAGGCATGGAATGATGGGTAGGGAAAGAATCGTCAATAGCCGCTTTCAGGTGGCCAGAATACCCCAACGTAAAGCCGCCGAAAATACCTGAATGCGGCTGTTGGGAGGCCACCTGAAAGTGGAGAACCCTGACCCGAGGAATACTTACCCAACCCTCCTCGGGTAGGTGTATTTTCTGCTTCCGAGCACTCCCCCTTGGCACCTGAATGCGGGCGGGACTACGGCCACGGTCGACAGGAGCCGACGTTTGCTCCGCAGCGCCTCTCCCCGCTGCGGACCTTTCAAGTGCCAGAACAGCGCCTTCAGCGCTGCCACCTGAATGTCGCTTCGCACACACCCACAGCCGGCTCCGTAGCCCCATTCTCCCAGCTCTTCCACCTGAAAGTGGCTAATGTTTCCGGTGGAGACCCTGCATCAGGACTGAGAGTGGAGAGGAAGGATATTAAAGTAATGTTGCTCTTGCCTTGCACCAGCTGATCTCTCTCTGTGACTCTGCACTTTTATACTATATGCAAGGTGTTCACTGGTCTGCTTGTAAAGCAACTTTAATTACTTTATCTGGGAACTGTGACAATAAATTTGGACCTTAACTTGAATCTGATGGGTGAGCCAGCTAGGTGTACTGAGGAGCAGTGAGGAATGACGGGCAGGAGGGAAGGGTGAAGTCAGGAGGCCGAGGCAGGTAGATGATTGGTGGATGTGGAGAAGGAAACAATCAAGGTGAGGAATGGGGAAAGGGGAGAGCAGAGTTGAAACAGAAGCTGGGGAGACAAAGGCCACCAGTGTTGAATCAGATGAGGAAAAACATGGTAATGAGAACCTTTAAGGGGAAAGGCAAAGGGCAGATGGAATCAAATGGGGGATCGTGTGTCTGTGTGTAGGCAACAAAATTTGAGAGGACTGGAAAAAGGGATGTGGGATGTAAGAGTTACTTGAAACTGAAAAACTCACAGTTTCTGCCATTGAGTAGACAAATATGATTTGCTGTTCTCTGAGCTTGTGATATGCCTCACCCTGGCCTTACTCAGAGTGAAAGGGTGCAGAGAAGATTTACAAGGATGTTGCTGGGACTCGAGGAATTGGGTAACAGGGAAAGATTAAACAGGTTAGGACTTTATTCCCTGGAATGTCGGAGAATGAGGAGGGAATTTGATAGAGGAATTCAAAATTACGAGGAGTATAGATTGAGTAAACATAAGCAGGCTTTTTCCACTGAGGTTGGGTGAAATGTTTAAAGGGAATATTAGAGGAACTCTCATCACACAGAGAATGGTGGGTGTGTGGAACTGGTGAATGTGAGCTCGATTTTGACATTGAAGGAAATTTTAGGCAGGTACATGGATGGGAGGGGTATGGAAGGATAGGGTGCAGGTCAGTGGAACAAGAGAGGATAAGAGATAGCACAGACTAGATAGGCCGAAGGCCATGTTTCTGTGCTAAGGTTTGATGGAGAAGGCCGTGGATGGACAGTTCAGTGCGGGAAGGAGAATTAGGAGTGGCATGCAACCAGGAGCTAGGGGTGGACACTGCAGCCGGAGAGCAGGTACCCAGACAGTGAGCTCATGGGGGTCATTGCAGGCAGAGCACAGGTGTGGGAGAATGTATCCCCAAGTGCTTTGGGTGGCTGCCGGAATCCTGTGCCAAGATGCGCTTTGAAGCTGAGAATCCTTCTGAATATAAATGTTGGATTGTTTCCATTTTGTTTAATGACTGAACGATAACAGGCATTGTGCAACAGACAGGCTGACAGGTTTCATTGTCTGCTGTTTGGAGCTGTGTTGAGGTAACATTTGGGTGGTATGTGTCTCTACAGTTGGAGCCTTGCCACTATATTGCGCTGGAGTAGGTCTAAGCCCCAGTGGATCAGTCTTCATGTACAACACCTGGCTTTGCTTTGCCTTTTCATCAAAAGGCTGGGTAGAGCAATACCTCTGCCTTCGGTTGGTAGCTGACAGTATTTTTTTCCCCTTAAAATGCACAGTTTGGGTATGATTATTCCTTGGTATCCCACTTTGTAATTTTTACTGTTCAATCAGATTTTCTGTTTGTCTTGGCAATTGTGGCCTGGATTCAACATCAAGCTGTTGTTGCAGGAGGCAATTGTTAATGTTTTGGCAAGGATGAGGCTTGTCATTTTTCATAGTTTGTACATTTGGGCTTTCCGGTGGTTTTCTTGTGCTTGCTAATCAGAATCTGTTCAGAATTCAGATGAGCAGCCATTGATTACGGCCTTGTTAGCTGTTTATTTCCCTTTTTGCTCCCATTGTGGGAAATGTGAAAGGTATCTTGCATAAGAACTATTCGTGTAGATTTCAGTATTATTCTTCCTGTTTTCTAATTCCCTTCTCAATGCTCGATTAAATTTCTTTCAGTGATCTGAAATTGTGCATAACATTTTTAGTCTGGGGCACAGTGGAGTAATGCTCAAGCTTATTATCATCTGACTGTACATATCTTTCTTCTTTCTTTGGATTGGCTTCGCGGACGAAGATTTATGGAGGGGTAAATGTACATATACAACCAGATGAAACAGCATTTCTTTCGGACAACAGAGCACACACATACAGACACAGCACAAAATAATAACCAATACACATAAAAAAAATAATTAAAATATGTCCATGGTCCCATAAGGTTGTAACAGAGTTCATAAATCCCGATTTCTCATACTTTGATGAAGGGCTCAAGCCTGAAACGTCGGTTATGCATTTTTTTTTCCCTTTGCTACATAAAGGACCCTGTTTGACCTGCTGAGTTTCTCCAGCATTTTGTGTTTTTACTTCAACCACAGTGTCTACAGAATTTTGTGATTTACTTAATGGAGAAAGGGTCATAGCGGTCGTAACCGGATGTAGCGAATGCAACAGCTTCCTGCACGTATCTCATGTCCCATGTATTCAAAGTGATTGCGCTGCCAGGCGTATAATGGTACAGTACATATATAACCTATAGTATGTAATCTGTCCTTAGCACAGTTGGAGCCCTGCAAACTCCAATTGTAGTAATTACAGATTACATATTAGCCTATGTATACAATATTATATGTCCAGTATTAACCTACTTTATCTATCTATTACCTTGCCAGATACATTAGCTGAAATATAGTACTGAATGTGTACATTTTCTTGGCTATTTAGTCAATACAGGTTCACCACAGCATCTCATACAGCTTTGCTAAGTATATAATGTGGTGTTCGCACAACGGCCACAGAGCATAACATGGACTTTAAGCGACACATGACTGCATATAAATATTTGGGATGATTTACTTGGTTACAGGATACTATTAATCAATCTCACAGCCTATGGGAACAAGCTATTTCCCAGCCTGGCAGTCCCGATTTTTGATGTTCTTGTACCATCTCCTTGATGGAGGTGGGTCAAAGATACTGTGTGGTGGTCAGAAAGAGCCCTCTTTAATTGTTTTACCCCGATGTAAGCAAAGCTTCTGGTAAATGTTGCCAATCGAGGAAAGGGAAACCTCAGTGATCTTCTCGGCTGTTTTGCTGGTCCATTGTATTTATTGACTTTGATCCGACACTTTGCAGCTACCGTAGCCCACAAGCTGTTCCTTCCAATTGCCCCCTATCCTGAAGCGCGATGAATGCTCAGATCTTTCATGCCATGTTGACAGATGAACCGACAGTCACAGTCAGAATTCCAGTAGAGTCTCTGTGTTGGACCTGGATCTTTTTTATTGGTTCCTTGAAAAAAAGATGGAGAACATCTGTCAGCTTTCATACACACACTTGCAATTTAATTCCACTACTTAGATACATAGTAATTCCCCAGGGTCCTTAAAGGTAATTTAACGTAAATCCAAATTAGTTAAAATCCATTTTGGGTGTTTCTTCCCATGCTCAACATTTACTTTCAAAATACTGAACCAGTACTTAGAACAGAATGAGGGATTTTCCCTATGGAGTGATGTGGCTTAATAGAGATATAAAAGATAATGAGAGGCATAGATAAGGGTGGACAGCCTGCACCTTTTTCCTGCAACAATAACCAATATCAAAGGACATCTGTTTAAGGTGAGTGGAAGAAAGTTTAAGGGAGACATCTGAGGTAGGTTTATTACACAGAGAGTAGTGGGTGCCTGGAATTCATTGCCAGGAGTGGTGGTGGAGACTGGTTGAATAGGGATATTTAGAAGACCCTTGGACAGGCATATGGATGTAAGAAAAATAGAGGTTTATGGATGTACGGCGTGGAAGGGGATGAGATTGTTGTGGAGCAGGTTTCCATAGGTCAACAACATCGTGGGCTGAAGGGGCTGTTCTGTACTGTAATGTTCCATGCCCATGAGTCCGCACTGACCAAATTAAACTCAAACCCTGCACATGATACATATCTCTCTATCCCCTAGAGTCACCAATCGATTTAGAAGCGTCTTAAACAGCTTCTACATTACCTGGCAGCCCTTTCCAAGCACCCAGTGTAAAATAATCGGCTGGCACATCTCCTTCAAGCTTCCCACCCCCTCTCCCTTAAGTGAACGTCCTCTGGTATTTGACATTTTTATCCTCGGAAAAAAACGCTGACTGTCTACTTTATCAATGCCTCTATCAGGTCCCCCTTCAGCCTCTGATACTGTAGAGAAAACAACTCCAGTTTGTACAACTTCTCCCCATAGCTCATACCCTCTAATCCACTTCCTTTGGCTTGGCTTCGCGGACGAATATTTATGGAGGGGGTAAAAGTCCACGTCAGCTGCAGGCTCGTTTGTGGCTGACAAGTCCGATGCGGGACAGGCAGACACGGTTGCAGCGGCTGCAGGGGAAAAATGGTGGGTTGGGGTTGGG
>NC_091474.1:238508635-238509791 GCF_036971445.1 Narcine bancroftii | reverse complement strand
TCTTCTGGAAGTTTCCACCAGCTTTACTGGTTCGTGAGATCCTGATCATTACAGCTCTCTGCATTGCCTGGTTTTTACTCACACCCTGTAACATTGGGCCTCTCGCTGTGAATCCTTGAACCATCCACGAATGAAAACATTTCCTCCCTCTTTGCTCTATCTAAGCCTTGTTTTCCCCACTTTAGGTGATCCCTTACTGACCACAGAGCACCTATGGCATACCAGCGGAAAGAGCTCACTGCCATAGGTGCTCTGCGGTAGGTAAGGTCGAGAACCACTGAGCTCGGAGGAGATGATGGTGCCCCAGTCACGCTGAGGCGTTCTCAGGACCGGGGGACGCAGGGTCCGTCTTGGAGATCCCAGCGCCGAGTGGGATCTCGCACCAGGGGGAGCTGTTTGGATTGGAGGGCAGTGCTTGGGGGGGGGGGGGGGGGGGGAGTTGGTGCGGTGCTTTGAAGCTGTTGTTGGTCGCACCGGAATGGGGCGGACCCTTGGTGGGCGTAAGAGGGTTCACAAGTGGCCAGGTGTGGACCTGACACGCCTGCCCGCGTTCGTCGGCCGACAGCCTCGGCTTTCTGACCTCTCCAGCCGGGGGGTGGGGGGTGGGGGGGAGAGGACCTTGGGCGAGGAGTCTGCAGCGACACCCCATAGAACTCGGCCGCTCTCGCAGCGTCCACAGAGGTGGTGGTGGGGGGTGGGTGGGGGGGGGTTAAGCCCATTCCCTCTGTTCCAGCCCCCCCGCCAAAACAGAACGCTGAAGGCGTTCCCACGCTCCGACTTAGATACAGGGGCGCCGGATAATGAAATCAACGCGATCTGTTCGGTTTCAAGCAGTTGAATTCAGATCAACCCCTGGAATTTTAAAAAAGAACAAGTTAACCCGTTGGATTTCCCGCGGCGATGGCAAATTTCCCCGACGTTGCACCCGTCGGAGCACCAAGAATCTCTGTGGTCCGTCACGTTTAATGTGTACCCGACAGGATGCTTGCTGTCATTCAGCGAGGTCACTCGCGAAACTGATCGCTGGCCAGTCTGAAGAGCCGCGGGGCTATTGCCACCTCCTCCTCCTGCTCGCCGGGGAACCCTGGCACCTTTCCAACGCCTTCCCGCATCTCTCTTCCAGTCGAGCGCCTTGGGATGTTTGCGAGCGAACCTC
>NC_091474.1:238023635-238131135 GCF_036971445.1 Narcine bancroftii | reverse complement strand
CATCTTCTGTCTGGGCTCCCTCCAAATGGATGGCATTAACACCAACATCTCCAGTTTCTGTTAAATCTCAATCTCTCTCTCTCTCTCTCTCTCTCTCTCTCTCTCTCTCTCTCTCTCTCTCTCTCTCTCTCTTTCTCACAGAACCAACATCAATTCTCATCTTTCCTTGGTCATATCCAATTAACAACTTTTAGTCGTTGGTTTGGATCCTCTCCTTTCTCACACCCCTCTTTTGTTTATACCAGTGGTTCTCAACCTTTTTCTTTCCACTCACATCCCACTGTAAGTAATCCCCATGCCATAGATGCTCTGTGATTAGTAAGGGATTATTTAAGGTAGTGTGTGGGTGGAAAGAAAAAGTTTGAAAACTTCTGTTCTAATCGTACCTGATTGACTTGTTATGTGCACGGTTTCAATACTCCCAAGGAAATGGGCCAATGACCATTTTTCTCAAGCAAAGTACTTCAGTAACAATTGGGTCTAGATCAGTGATTCTCAACCTTCCCTTCCCACTCACATCCCACCTTCAGGCCCAAAATGTCAGTAATATATCTTGACCTTCTATGGACACTGCAAGACTGGCTGAGTTTCTCCAGTATTTCTATGTGTTTTTACCACACTCAAGTGCCCAGGAATGTGGAAGGAGAAGAATGTGGTCAGGACCCTGACTGACGCATGCCAGGTCTGCGTGAAAACCAAGCCCCGCTTCTTCTGCCCGCCCAATGCCTGGGTTGTAAAGGCCACCCGGCCCTTCGAACGCCTCAGCATAGACTTCAAGGGTCCCCTGCTTTCCTTGAATTGGAATGTCTATTTCCTCACCGTTGAAGACGAGTACTCCCGTTTTCCATTCACCATCCCGTGCTCAGACACCTCCACAGCCACCGTCATCAGGGCTCTGACGCAGATCTTCACCAGGTTCAGCTACCCCGTGTTCATCCACAGCGACCAGGGGTCCAGCTTCATGAGTGAGGATCTGCGCCAGTATCTGACTGCAAGGGACACCTCAATAGTGCCATCCTTAATCCTAGGAAGACACCGATGTGAGGTGCTACCTCAGGAAGGTTAGCCAACATCATCACAGATCCCTGTCATCCTGGTCACAGCCCCTTTCTCACTGCTACCTTCAGGCACAAGGCACAGGAGCCTGTAATCCAGCAACTTTTGGTTTCAAGAGAGTTTTTTTCCCCCAACACCTATCAGGCTCTTGAACCTCCCCGTACGACCCTATCTCTAAACTTCTCTGGTACCACCAAATGATATGTCTCCACCACTGAAGCATCCCATTTCTTTCACCAACTGCAACTATGAATCTTTATTTATCTATCCTTTTATATTAATTGTCTGCTTCATTCTGTCTTGCCATATTGTGGTAATTTAATTTGTCCTTTTGTAGTTCCTGTATCTTACTTACCACTGTGACTGCAGCAAGTCAGAATGTGGGTCCGTCTGTAGGTGGTCAAAGTTCAGCCATCAAAGTCAATGTTAAAAGTTCAAATATGACATCACATACCACCCTGAGATTCTTTCTCAATGGATCAGGTAGAATTTCTCATTACGGGTCACTGTAAACTGCACTCAAAGAAAGAAAGAACTGTAAACAAACTGCACAAATGCAGATGGATACAAGATAGAACCATAGATCATTACAGCACAGAAACAGGTCCCTTTGGCCTTTCTAGTCTGTGCTGAACCATTTTTCTGCCTCGTCCTACTGACCTACACCCACTCCATACCCCTCCCATCCATGTACCTATTCAAATTCTTCTTAAAGGTTAAAATTGAGCCTCCAGTCACCACTTCAGCTGGCAGCTCGTTCCACACCCCCACCACTCTCTGTGTGAAGAAGTCCCCCTCATGTTCCCCCTAGACTTTTCCCCTTTCACTCTTAACCCATATTTTTTGGTTTCTCTCTCACCTACCCTCAGTGGAAAAAGCCTATCTACATTTACTCTCTCTATCCCCTCATAATTTTAAATACCTCTATCAAATATCTTCTAATTCTTCTATGCTCCATGGAAGAAAGTCCTAGCCTGTTTAACCTTTCCCTGTAATTCAGTTTCTGAAATCTGGGCATCATCCTAGTAAATTTTCTCTGTACTCTTTCTATCTTATTGATATCTTTCCTGTAGTTAGGTGACCAAAATTGCTCACAATACTCCAAATTTGGCCTCACCAATGTCTTATACAACTTTACCATTAACATCCCAACTCTTATACCCAATACTTTGCTTTATCAGGGCCAATATGCCAAAAGCTCTCTTGAAACCCTATTCACCTGTGTTACCACTTTCAGGGAATTATATATCTGTATTCCCAGATCCTTGTGTTTTACCGCACTCCTCAGTACCTGACCATTTACCGTGCATGTCCTTTCCAAAATGCAACACCTCACACTTGTCTGCATTAAATTCCATCTGCCATTATTCATCCTTTTTTTTGGTGGTCCAGTTCCCTCTGCAAGCTTTGAAAACCTTCTTTACTGTCCTCAACACTTCTGATCTGATCTTACTGTCATCTGCAAACATCTGATCCAATTGACCACATTATCATCCAGATCATTGATATAGATGACAAACAACACCATGCCTCCCTGAGGCACATTTCTATCCACAGGCCTCCAGTCTGAGAAGAAATCATCCACCACTACTCATTGGCTTCTCCTGAACAACCATTGTCGAATCTAGTTCATTACTTCACCATACTAAAGTCCATGTAGATAACATCTCCAGCCTTTCTTGGTCAACTTTTTTGGTAACATCCTCAAGAAACTCTATAAAATTGGTTAAACATGACCTACAATGTTGACGATCCCTAATCAGTCTCTGGCTATCCAAATACTTGTATATTCGATCTCTTTAGAACACCTTCCAATAATTTACCTACTACTGATGACAAGATCACCAGCCTATAATTTCCAGGTTTACTTTTGGAGCTTTTTTTAAACAACAGAACAACATGAGCCACCCTCCAATCCTCTGGCACCACGCCTGTGGCTAAGGACATTTTAAATATTTCTGCCAGAGCCCCTGGAGTTTCTATATTAGCCTCCCTCAAGGTCTGAGGGAATATCTTATCAGGTCCTGGGGATTTATCCACCCTTATTTGCTTTAAGACAGCAAGCACCTCCTCCTCTTTAATCTGTATCAGTTCCATGACCTCACTGCTTGTTTTCCTTATTTCCCTCAACCATGTGCAAGTTTCCTGAGAGAATACCGATGAAAAAAAAAATTATGATCTCCCTCATCTCTTCTGGTTCCATACATAGCCAACAACTCTGATCCTCGAGGGGATCAATTTTGTCCCTTATATCCTTTTACTCTTATTATACTTGTTGAAACCCTTAGGAATTTCCTTCACATTGTCTGTCAAAGCAAACTCTTGTCTTATTTTAGCCTTCCTAATGTGTGTGTGTGTGTGTGTGTGTGTGAAAGAGAGAGTGTGTGTGTGTGTGTGTGTGTGAGAGAGAGAGAGAGAGTGTGTGTGTGTGTGTGTGCGTCAGTGTGTGTGTGTGTGAGAGTGTGTGTGTGGTTGTGTGTGTGTGTCTGAGTGTGTGTGTGAGAGTGTGTGTGTGGTTGTGTGTGTGTGTCTGAGTGTGTGTGTGTGGGTGTGTGTGGGTGTGTGTGGATGTGTGTGGGTGGGTGTGTGCATGTGTTAGTGCATGTGTGTCTGTGTGTGTGTTGGTGTGTTACTGTGTGTGTGTGTAGGTGTGTGTGGGTTTGTGGGTGTGTGGCTGTGTGTCTGTGTGTGTGTGGATGTGTGTGTGGATGTGTGTGTGTGGGTGCGTGTGTGGGTGTGTCTGTGTGTCTGTGTGTGTGGGGATGTGTGTGTGGGTGTGTCTGTGGATTTGTGGGTGTGTGGCTGTGTGTGTATGTGTGGGTGTGTGGGTGTGTGTGGGTGTGTGTGTGTGGGTGTGTGTGTGTGGGTGTATGTGGGTGTGTGTGTGTCTGTGTGTGTGTGGATGTGTGTGTGTGGGGGTGTGTGGGTGTGTGGGTGTGTGTGTGTGTGTTACTGTGTGTGTGTGTAGGTGTGTGTGGGTTTGTGGGTGTGTACCTGTGTGTCTGTGTGTGGATGTGTGTGTGTGGGTAAGTGTTTGTGTGTGTGGGTGTGTGTGTGGGGGTGTGTGTGGGGTGTGTGTGTGTGGGTGTGTGTGTGTGGGTGTGTGTGTGTGTGGGGGTGTGTGTGTGGGGGTGTGTGTGTGGGTGTGTGTGTGGGTGTGTGTGTGTGTCTGTGTGTGTGTGGATGTGTGTGTGGGTGTGTCTGTGGATTTGTGGGTGTGTGGCTGTGTGTGTATGTGTGGGTGTGTGGGTGTGTGTGGGTGTGTGTGTGTGTAGGTGTATGTGGGTGTGTGTGTGTGTGTGTGTGTGTATGTGTGTGTGTGGGGGTGTGTGGGTGTGTGTGTGCGTGTGTGTGTGTGTGTGTGTGTGTGTGTGTGTGTGAGAGAGAGAGAGAGAGAGAGAGAGAGAGAGAGAGAGATGGTGAAAGGACATTTTAGGATTGTAGACATTCCTCAGGCGAAAGAGAGTGTTGTTCCTCCCTACCTGGAAATTGGAGCAACACCAAATATCCCAGCTGGGCACTCTCCAACCAGATGGCATTAACATCTTTGGCTTGGCTTCGCAGACGAAGATTTATGGAGGGGGTAAATGTCCACGACAGCTGCAGGCTCGTTTGTGGCTGACCAGTCCGATGTGGGACAGGCAGACACGGTTGCAGCAGTTGCAGGGGAAAATTGGTTGGTTGGGGTTGGGTGTTGGGTTTTTCCTCCTTTGCCTTTTGTCAGTGAGGTGGGCTCTGCGGTCTTCTTCAAAGGAGGCTGCTGCCCGCCAAACTGTGAGGCGCCAAGATGCACGGTTTGAGGTGATATCAGCCCACTGGCGGTGGTCAATGTGGCAGGCACCAAGAGATTTCTTTAGGCAGTCCTTGTACCTTTTCTTTGGTGTACCTCTGTCACGGTGGCCAGTGGAGAGCTCGCCATATAACACGATCTTGGGAAGGCGATGGTCCTCCATTCTGGAGACGTGACCCACCCAGCGCAGCTGGATCTTCAGCAGCGTGGACTCGATGCTGTCGACCTCTGCCATCTCGAGTACTTCGACGTTAGGGGTGAAAGCGCTCCAATGAATGTTGAGGATGGAGCGGAGACAACGCTGGTGGAAGCGTTCTAAGAGCCGAAGGTGATGCCGGTAGAGGACCCATGATTCGGAGCCGAACAGGAGTGTGGGTATGACAACGGCTCTGTATACGCTTATCTTTGTGAGGTTTTTCAGTTGGTTGTTTTTCCAGACTCTTTTGTGTAGACTTCCAAAGGCGCTATTTGCCTTGGCGAGTCTGTTGTCTATCTCTTTGTCGATCCTTGCATCTGATGAAATGGTGCAGCCGAGATAGGTAAACTGGTTGACCGTTTTGAGTTTTGTGTGCCCGATGTAGATGTGGGGGGGCTGGTAGTCATGGTGGGGAGCTGGCTGATGGAGGACCTCAGTTTTCTTCAGGATGACTTCCAGGCCAAACATTTTGGCAGTTTCCGTAAAACAGGACGTCAAGCGCTGAAGAGCTGGCTCTGAATGGGCAACTAAAGTGGCATCGTCTGCAAAGAGTAGTTCACGGACAAATTTCTCTTGTGTCTTGGTGTGAGCTTGCAGGCACCTCAGATTGAAGAGACTGCCATCCATGCGGTAACGGATGTAAACAGCGTCTTCATTGTTGAGGTCTTTCATGGCTTGGTTCAGCATCATGCTGAAGAAGATTGAAAAGAGGGTTGATGCGAGAACGCAGCCTTGCTTCACGCCATTGTTAATGGAGAAGGGTCCAGAGAGCTCATTACTGTATATGGCATTAACATAAATTACTGTTAAACCCCTCCTCGTGAGTCTTTCTCATTCCCCATCTCTCTGTCTCCTATCTTCCAGCACATCACCCCTTTCCTTTCTTTCTCCTACCAGAGAGCTCCCCAACTCCCCGTGTCAGTTCCCAGCATTTTTTTTCTCATCTGCGCTCCCACCCACATCTACCTATCTCCTCTTACTTGTCAACATGTACTCCTCCCCCTGGCCCTTCTTACCTCCCCTCCGCTTCCCCCCCCACCCCCCCCACACCATTTTATTCAGGCACCTGCCTACCTTTTGCTCATACCTTGACAAAGGGATCAGGGCCAAAGCTTTGGCTGCCCTTTCCTTCCTATGGCTGTTGCATGACCTCCTGAGATTCTCCAGCACTGTGTATTGGACTCAACCCCCAGCATCTGCAGTCATTCCTGTTTCACACTTGGGATTTGTTCCATGGAGGGAAAGAGAAGGAGAAGTGATCTCATAGGGGTCCACAAAATTGTGAGAGGAATAGATCAGGTGAACGTAAAGACTTTTGCACAGAGGAGGAGAATCAGTAATCAGTCGACGTAGGTATACGGTGACTCGGGAATGGGGGGTGGGGGATTACATTTAGCAGGTGTCAACCTATATAAACCTACTCACAAACTAAACATACCCTACTCTAGATGGGCCGAAGGGTCTGTTTCCATGCTAAATGACTATGATGCTTTGTTTAACCTCTGAGATAGGGAGAAGAAAATCTCAATTTTCGTAATTTTCAGTTCTCTCTCTAGTTTTGGATTCCCTCACCATAAGGTTCATCCTGACAGAGTCAGCCACCTCACAGTCGTTAACACATTATTACAGTGTCAAGGACACGGGGACGAATCCAGCACTGTCTGTAAGGAGTCAGTATGTTCTCCCCCTGATCACCATGGGTTTCCTTTGGGTGCTCCGGTTTCCTTCCCCCACCTTCCAAAAACGTAGGGGGTTGGTAGGTTAAATGGGTGCAATTGGACGGCACAGGCTCATGGACCAGAAGGGCCTGCTACTGTGCTGTATCTTAAAAAAAAACCAATATTCATTCTATTTAACGATTCTTAGAAAGTTTTTCAAGGAGGTTACCAAGAAAGTAGATGAAGGAAAGGATGTGGATGTTGTCTACACAGACTTTAGTAAGGCCTTTGACAAGGTCCCACATGAGAGGTTAATTCAAAAGGTTTAGACACTAGGTATCCATGAAGAGGTTGTAAAAAGGATTCAAAATTGACTGAAAGGGAGAAGACAGAGATTGGTGGTGGATGATTGCTTCTCAGACTGGAGGCCTGTGATTAGTGGTGTGCCTCAGTGATCGGTGCTGAGACCTTTGTTGTTTGTTGTCTATATCGATGATCTGGATGATAATGTGGGAAATTGGATCAGCAAGTTTACTGCTGACTCTAAGATTGGAGGCATCGTGGACAGTGAGAGAGGTTTTCAAAGCTTGCAGAGGGATCTGGACCAACTAGAAAAATGGGTCAGAAAATGGCAGATAGAATTTAATGCAGACAAGTGTGAGGTGATGCATTTTGGAAGGACTATTTAAGGTAGGACATACACATTAAATGGTAGGGCACTGAGGAATGTGGAGGAACAAAGGGATCTGGGAATAAAGGTACATAATTCCCTGAAAATGGTGTGACATGTAGACAAGATTGTAAAGAAAGCTTTTAGCATCTTGGCCTTCATAAATCAAAGTATTGAGTACAGTAGTTTGTGAAGTTGTATATGACATTGGTGAGGCCAAATTTGGAGCATTGTGTGCAGTTCTGGTTGCCTAACTACAGGAAGGATATCAGTAAGATCGAAATAGCGCAGAGATTTACTAGGATGATGTCAGGTCTTCAGGAGTTGAGTTACAGAGAAAGATTAAACAGGTTGGACTTTATTCCTTAGAGCATAGAAGAATGAGGGGAGATTTGATAGAGGTTTACAAAATGATGGGGGAGGGGGTATAGACAGAGTAAATGCGAGTCGCCTCTTTCCACTTAGATTAGAAGAGATAAATATGAGAGCATATGGCTTTAGGGTGAAAGGTGAAAGATTTAGGGGGAACATTAAGAGAAACTTCTTCAGTCAGATAGTGGTGGGAGTTTGGAATGAGTTGCCATCTGACATGGTAAATGTGGGTTCACGCTTAAGTTTTAAAGCAAATTTGGATGGATACATGGATGGGAGAGGTCTGGAGGGTTTTAGAATAGGTGCAGGATAGTGGAACCGGAGGAATGATGTTTTGGCACAGACTAGAAGGGCAGAATGGCCTGTTTACTATGGTTTGCATTAAATTCCAGAGAGTAGAGGTCCCATCTAATCAACCTTTCAGCAGGAAACAATCACTCCTTGTCTGGATTCAACTCATTGATCCTTCTCTAGCCTGACCAGGCCAAGCAATCACGTTTAAGCCATCCATGGCTTTAGCCTGAAACATTGACCACCTATTGCCTTTTCAGCACCTTGGGCGCTGCATCCACTGCCTCCACACTTGTCTGCCCAGAATGTAAGCGATATGCAAGTCCTGGCTCAGACTTGTTGGCTCATTGACCATCCCAATGTTTAAGCAACAAAGGTAAAGCCCATGGGGGGATTGGTGGGTCTGAAGCCAACCCATTTACTGGTTTTCAGATAGTCAACAGTTGGTGGTGCTGTGAACAGTGAGGAAGACTGCCCCAGGCTACAGCAGGATGTAGATCAGTGGGGAGGCTCTGGCAGATGGAATTTATCTCCCACTAAGTGCAAGGTGATGCATTTTGATGTCAAGAAGGGCGAAGGTACAAACAGTACATTGTTGGGCACGAAGGAATGTCGACGAACAGGTCCAGGTTCATTCACCTGTTTAGTGATCAACCGGATCAGCAAAAGAGCCGAGAGAATCACTGGGGCCTATCTTTCGTCTATTGATGATGTTCACCAGGGGCAGTGCTCAGAGGGAGGTTAAAGAATTATCAAGGATCCCTACCATCCACCATATTGGGTCTTTGATGTACTAGCATTAGGTAAGAGGTACAGGAACATCAAAATCAGGACCGCGTCTGGGAAATAGGTTCTTCTCTTGGGTTACATTAATGAAATTTAGTAAATTATTCCAGAATATTTGCACATATTTATTTTATATTATTATGTAATAATGTGATAATTATGTGCTGTGTATTTTATGTGTGTGTGTGTGTGTGTGTGTGTGTGTGTGTGTGTGTGTGTGTGTGTGTGTGTGTGTGTGTGAGAGAGAGAGAGAGAGAGAGAGAGAGAGAGAGAGAGAGAGCACTGTGGTCTGGTTGTGTATATAAATTTTAAATTTTAGACAGACAGCACGGTAACCGGCTCTTTCGACCCACGACCCTGTCCTGCCCAATTACTCTCAATGAACTGACAGCCCCAGTAAGTTTTGAAGGGTGGGAGGAAACTGGAGCACCCACACAGACCCAGGGAGAACATGCAAACTCCTGACTGACAACGCGGGATTCGCACTCTGGTCCCAATCGCCGGCGCTGTAGCTGTGTCGCGCTAACCGCTATGCCAAATGTGCTGCCCTAGCTGTACAGTCAGATGATAGTAAACTTGAAATCCATGGGCCCACTGGGTATTGTGTGTGTGTGAGCACCGTGGTGTGGTCAAATGCTGCTTCGTCTGCCTTTCAGTACATACTTCTCTCAACAACCCTCTGAGCCTTACGTCTGCTTTTATCATCCAAACATTTTAAAAAACATTGATCTAATTTCCTTTTTCATCCATGGAATCATTAACTTGAATATCCTTCTTCTGGATAAACTGCGGCTTGTAGCCTTTCCAGGTCCTGCTTCAAATGTTTTCCATTGCTGAGCCCTGATTAGATTTGCCAATTTCTCCTTCTAGGCTATTTTCTTGTAATATATGGCTACGTCTTCCTTCCTTCCTTCCTTCCCCTTTGAAGCAGTAACTCACTAACTGAGAAAACAGTCTTGATCGCCGCACATATCTGCCACCTGGCTACTTCAACCTCCCTTTGAATTAAAACCTTTAAGACTTGCTGACAACACAAATGTGAATATTTTATTCAATTGAAATCACTTGAATTTCAAATGGATAATTTAATGGTACTATAAATGAACTGGATCCAATTTTCTGGTTCCTCCAAGGGTAACAAGGAGATTCCAGGGAATCCTCCATAACTCCCTTGTCCACTCCGCCCTCCCCACCAATCGCCCCCTTGGGACCTAACCCCTGTGACTGCAGGAGATCCTCCATTGCGCCCACACCTCATCCCTCAGCCCCATTCGGGGCCCCAAACAGTCCTTCCAAGTGAAGCAACATTTCGCTTGTGTATCTGCAGGGGTCATCAACTCCATCCGGTGCTCCCGCTGCGGTCGCCTCTACACCGGAGAGACGGTGCGCAGACTGCGAGATCGCTTTGTTGAGCACCTCGGCTCTGCCCTCCTATTTCAATTCTGCATCCCATTCCCCTGCCGACATGTCTGTCCATGGTCTTGTGCAATGCCAGACTGAGACCACCTGTCAATTGGAGGAACAGCACCTCAGCTTCCAGCCGGGCCCCCTTCAACCAGATGGCATTCGTTAAACGACCGCCTCCACCCCTTCTTCCCCATCGCCTCTCCATTCTGGCTCCTTTCGCACAGACACAACCTTGTCCATATCACATCTAATTAACACCTTTTGTTGGTCTGGATTCCTCCCTCATTGTTTGAATTCTGAGACTTTCTGATACATCCTGTTTCTGCCTTTTCTGAATTTTCCTTGAAGAAGGGCTCAGGCCCGAAACGTCGGAAAATATCTTTGTCTCCTAGAGATGCCGAAAAGACCGGCTGAGTTCCTCCAGCATTTTGGTGTGTTTACTAAAACCACTGCATCTGCAGCTGATCACATTTCACCAGGCTGAAAAGTTTTGCTCCATATTTCTGGCGACCGCCAGCATCCTCGTTTTGCTTCGCGTTTTCGTGATGGGTAGTTGTGAATGCACGCCTCCTTCTGCTGGGTTTTATTGAAGAAGGTATGTATTGTTCATTATTTTTCGGAAAAAAAAAATGACCTGGCTTTTGAGCTCATGCCTGTCAGAAGTAATCATTCATTTTTGTTACTTTTAGAAATAATTTTACCCATGAGTTTCTCAACAATAAAGAAGTCTTGGCAGAGTTCAGTGAAATACTTATTGCATGGTTTCATTACTTCTCCACCAAGCCCTTCTCCACCCGTGTGTTTTCTTGGTGTGACTACAAACAAAAGCACCAGGCCAAGCAAGCTGAAAAAAAACACATTGTAGGCAAAGAGAAGAAAGATAAACCCTTGGATTACTTCAAATCCCTTCAAGGTCATTTTGAGGGAAGCCCAGCACTCAAGCAGATGATTACTGAAACGTCACAGAAATGAGAAGAGCGTCTTCCTGCATCATACAAGGGCAAGTGAATTGGTTGCTAAAACTGGGAATGCTCATAACATCAATGAGTCACTTATTTTGCCTTCAGTGTCCATAATAATATCTAAAGTCGTGGACCTAAATGCCAAAGAAACTATTCAGGCAATTCCTCGGAGTAATTCCACTGTTTCGAGAAGAAATGATGAGAGGCGGGTGGGGGGAACCCATTAAAAAGCAATTAATCATTTCACTACACTCGAAGAAATTCTCTTTAGAATTAGACGAATCCACTCTGCAAGGGGACAACGTTCTTCTCATGGCTTGTGCCAGATCCTGGAAGGGAAACGGGATGTTGTTTGCCAGAAGGATTAAAACAGGTACAAAGGGACTGACAATGTTTGGATTATATCAGCGAGAGCAGCATTCACTTCGAGAACATAGTTGTCTGTGTGCTTCCCTGCTTCAGAGGGCTAGTCGAAGGCCTTAAAGTGTTTCAGCTTTCAGTCTTTGCTGTTCGTTGGGCCATTCCTAGGAGGCACTTAGTGGCTAAAAACTTTGGAGGACGTTTAAATGCTTTGCTTTCAACTGTCATAAAGACTGTAAATTTTATAAAAGTTTTGTAGATCGTGGAATGGCAGCCAAAGCAGGGACGTTCTCTTGCAGAATGTGGATAGCCAGGAAAGCCATCACAATCCCTGACGACTTCATCTGCCAGAGCTGAGCTCTTTTCAAGCCACGTGAATGAATTCCACCCTCCCAGCCTTCCCTCCTTCCCCTCATTGCTGCCGTCCCCTCCCTCCTTTCTCCACCTTCATCTCCTGCCCTTGCCACCACCCTCCCCTATTTCCCACCCCCTTGCCACTACTCATTTGTTCGGATGCCTGCCAGCATTTTCTCGCACCTTGATGAAGGGATCAAGCCTGAAACATCGGTTACGTATCGCTACCTTTACAACATAAAGGACACGGTTGGGCTTGCTGAGCTTCTCCAGCATTTTGTGCCTTTACCTCAACCGCGGGGTCTACAGAATTTTTGCAATTTTCTGGAGCTGGAGTTGGATGAATTCCGGATTATTTGGCAGGCTGAGTGAGAGACGGACAGGAGTTACAGGGATACCCAGGAGGGAGGAGAAAGGTAACTGGGTGACCATCAGGAGAGGGGAAAGGAAGGGACACTCCTTCGCCTGTTCCCCTAAATAATATGTACACTGTTTTGGATACTGTTGAGGGGGATGATTGATAAGGACTGGCCATGGCACTCAGATCTCTGGCACAAAGGGAGAGAGAGAGAGAGAGGGAGGAGAGGAGGTGAGCTGTAGTGATAGGGGATACAATAGTGAGAGGAATAGGTAAAGCGTTATGTGGAAGGGATGGAGAATCCCAGATGGTATGTTGCCTCCTAGGTGCCAGGGTCTGGCATATCTCAGGTCAAGTTCACGGCATTCTCAAGAGGGAGGGTGAGCAGCCAGATATCAGGGTCCATATAGGGAACCATATAGGAAGAGTGATGAGGTCCTGCAAAGGGAGTTAGGCATTGAGTTGGCTAGGACCTCTAGGTTAGTGATCTCAAGATTGCTACCCGTGCTACATGCAAGTGAGGATACAAGTGGGAGGATAATGCAGCTTAGCATGTGACTAAAGACATAGTGAAGGAGGGAAGGTGAAAGGTTTCTGGATCATTGGGAAGGTGGGACCTGTTCTGACAGGATGGTTTATAACATTGTGGCCATGAGTGAAACTTGGTTGCAGAAAAGGCAGGACTGGCAGCTTAATGATCCGGGGTTCCGTTGTTTAAGGTGTGATACAGCGGGGGTGGGGAAATTAAAAGGGACCAGTGGCATTTCTCAACAGGGAAATTATCACAGCTGTGGTCAGACAGGACAAACTAGAGGGCTCATTTATTGAGGCTGTATGGGTGGAGCTGAGGAATGGAAGGTATGACAACATAGAACATTGCAGCACAGAAAAAGGCCTCTTTTGCCCATCTATTCTGTTCCAAACCATTTTTCCCCTAGTGCCACTGACCTCTACCCAGTCCATATTCCTCCATACCTCTCCATTCCATGTACCTGCCCAAATTCCTCCTTAATGTTAAAATTGAGTCTGCATTCACCACTTCAGCTGGAAGCTCATTCCATACCCCCATCACTCCCTATGGAAAGAAGTTCTCCCTCATGTTCTCCCTAAACTTTTCCCCTTTCACTCTTAAACTATGTCCTCTGGTTTGTATCTCACCTACCCTCAGTGGAACAAAACCATCTACATTTACTCTGTCTGTCCCCCTCATAATTTTAAGTAACTCAATCAAATATCCCCTCATTCTTCTATGCTCCAGAGAAATCAGTTCCTGAAATCCGGGCAACATCCTAATAAATCTTCCTTGCATTCGTTCTATCTTATTGATATTTTTCCTGTTGTTAGGATACCAAAACTGTAGACAATACTCCAAATTTGGCCTCACTAATGTCTTACACAACTTTAACATAACATCCCTTCTTCTGCACTCAGTACTTTGATGAAGGCCAATTTGCCAAAAGTTCTCTTTACAACCCTATCCTCCTGTGATGTCTCTTTCATGTATTCCCAGATCCCTCTGTTCTACCGCACTTCTCAGTGCCCCACCATTTACCGTGTATGTCCTTTCTTGGCTTGTCCTTGCAAAATGCAATACCTCCCACTTGTTTGCACTAAATTCCATGAATGGGGTTGTATTAACAACCGGCCAAAAGTCAACAAGAATTGGAGGAGCAAATAACCATATAACCATATAACAATTCATAGTACAGAAACAGTCCAGATTGGCCCTTCTAGTCTGCACCAATTTAAGTGATCTCCTCTAGTCCCACCTACCTGCTCCTTGCCCATAACCCTCCAACCCCCTCACATCCATGCACTCATCCAACCTCCTCTTAAATGACAACTTTGACCCTGCTGCGACCACCTCTTCCGGAAGATCATTCCACTCAGCCACCACTCTCTGAGTGAAGAAGCTCCCTCTTATATTACTCCTAAAGTTTTGCTCCCTAACCCTTAACTTATGACCCTTCGTTCCAATCTCTCCTACCCTCAGGGGTAAGAACCTATTAACATCTACTCTATCTATCCCCCTCATAATTTTAAATAACTATCAAATCCTCTCTCAACCTTCTACACTCCAATGAATAAAGTCCCAGTCTACTCAATCTTTCTCCCTATTCAAGATACTGCAATCCAGGCAACATTTTTGTAAACCTTCTCTTCACCCTCTCAACCTTATTGATATCCTTTCTATAATTTGGAGACCAGAACTGCACACAATATTCCATACTTGGCCTCGCCAATGCCTTAAACAGTATCAACATCACTTCCCAGTTCCTATATTCTATGCTATGATTTATAAAGGCCAGCAAACTAAAAGCTTTCTTCACCACCCTATCTACATAAGAATCGACTTTCCAGGAATTCTGACCATTATTCCAAGATCCTTCTGTTCATCAGCATTCCTCAATACCCTCCCCTTCATTGCATACATCCTATTTTGGTTATTCTTCCCAAAATGAAGCAATTCATTAAACTCCATCTGCCACCTTTCAACCCACTCTTCCAAACAGTCCAATTCCTTCTGTAGTCCACGAAAACCCTCTTCACTATCCACAACTCCCCCTATTTTTGTTTCATCCACATTTTTACTAACCCAATTTACCACCCCATCATCCAAATCATTAATCTAAATGACAAACAAGAAAGGACTCAACACCAATCCCTGGGGCACACCGCTCATCACTGGCCTCTATCCTGACAGACAGTTGTCCACCATGACTCTTTGGTGCCTATCTTCCAGCCACCATTGATCCCATCTGACTATCTCTATATTAATCCCTAGAAACTGAACCTTCCTCACTAACCTTTCATGCGGAACCTTATCGAAAGCTTTACTAAAATCCAAGTAGACCACATTAACTGTCTACCTTCATCAACCTTTCTCATCACCATTTCAAAAAATTTAACACTATTCATCAAACACGACTTTCCCCTCACTAACCCATGTTGGGCGTCCCTGATCAATCCCTGCCATTCCAGATATTATCCTTATACATATTATCCCTAAGAATACCTTCCATTAGTTTCTCCACCACCGACGTCAAACTTACTGGCCGATAATTTCTTGGCCTGCACCTTGCACCCATTTTTAACAGAGGAATCATGTTTGAAACCCACCAATCCCACGGCACCACACCCTCCTCCAGTGACCGTTGAAAAATCTGCAGAGAGATTGCCGACAGCTTCAGGAAATGTAATGTTGTGATAGTAGGTGAATTTAACTTTCCACATATTGACTGGAACTCCCATACTGTATAAGGCTGGAAAGCTTGGAGTTTGTCAAAAGTATTCAGAAAAGAGGTACCAAATGAAGAGGGCAATTCTGGATCTCCTATTAGTGAACGAGATAGGACAGTTGACAAAAGTATGCGCAGGGGAACACTTTGTGTCCAGTGATCATAATTCATTAATTTCTTTTATTTTTCCAACTTTATTTAAAGATAGATAAAACATTACATACAGTCTAGTAATCATTAAAAATTGACTTTACAAAGATATATATATTAAAAAAAAGAACGAAATAAAACCAGAAAAATAAAATTAAAAAAAACTCCAAACCCACCCTCCCACCCCTTCAGCTGGCTCCCTTAAGGGGAGCCAAAAATATGAATTATATATGAAAAAAATTATAAATGTTAAAAACAATTCTAAGTATATCTAAATGCATTTATTCCAAATACGAAGACCATAAGCTAACAAAAAAGGAATAATTATCACGTAAATTATAAGTAATTTTTTCCATAACAATACTAGTTTTCAATTCATTTTGCCAACATAGTATATTAATCTCTGTATTGCATTTCCAAGTACTTGCAACACATTTACGCGCTACTGATAACACCAAACGTACAAAAGCAATTTGAATTTTATCCAAACCCAATCCCCTCAATGAAATCAAATTACCCAACAAGAAAATAATTGGGTCTAATGGTTATGTAAAGTTATACAATTTTTCCAAAACTACTTTAATTCCTTGCCAAAATGGTTGAACTTTAACACAAGTCCAAACAGCATGTAAAAAAGTTCCAATACCTGAATCGCATTTAAAACATGAGTCTGAATTACTAAACCCATATTTTTTCAGTTTTTCCAGAGTCAAATACAATTGATGTAAAAAATTATAATTAACCATTCCATATCTTACATTAATCAATTTGATTACATTATCCTGACACATATCCACCCAATCATCTTCAGGAAAAATAAACACTAAATCACTCTCCCATTTAAGTTTAGATTTTTCCCAATCTGGTTCATCCATATTATCTTGTAACAAATTATACATAACCAAAATATAACCCTTCTTTGGTACAGAGGAAATCAAAGACTCAAGTCTTGACAAAGTAGGTAAATTCATCTCTCTACCATAATTATCCTTTAATTATCCCATAATTATCCTCTAAGTTGGTAATACACAAACAAAGAATTTACAGATATATCAAATCTCTCTCTCAATTGATTAAAAGAAGGAAATTGTCCCTCTTCAAAACAATCCTGTATTGTCTTTATACCCTTAAAATCCCAACTATTTAAATAATTATTAAACATTGGAAAAAAAAAGCCAATGGAGTTATAATTGATAATTTATCTTTTGATCCCAAAACCCTAATTTTTAAATCCAGATCTTTAACAAATGTTTCAATACCGGCACATTGAATTCCTGTAACAAGTTCAAGTTCCAATGAAATATAAATTCACGTACCTCAACTTCAGGAATACATGTCATTTCCACCTTAGCCCAACTAGGAGGTTGATCTAGATCCATCAACCTTCTAATAAACTTCAATTGGGCCATTTCATAATAATTTTGAAAATGTGGTATCTGAAGTCCACCTCACGCATATTTCCATGTAAGTTTATACAATGCCACTTGAGCTAATTTACCTTTCCATATAAACTCCTGCACTACCTTATTGAAATCCTGAAAAAAAATTTTTGAAAGTATTGACTGAAATAAATATTAAATTTGGGGGAAAATATTCATTTTAATACAATTGACCCTACCAATCAAAGTTAATGAAAGATCTTTCCACTTAATCAAATCTGCTTTAATCCATTTTAATATAGGTACATAATTTAACTGATACAATGACTGATAATTAATGTCGACAAACACACCTAAATATTTAATTGTATTTGTTCTCCTTAATTTTGTAATAGTTTTAAATTCTAAATAATCTCCTATTCCAACTGGTAAAATTTCACTTTTATCTCAATTAACTTTATATCCTGACAATTCTCCAAATTTCAACAAACATGCTTGTAACCACTTCAACGACCATTCTGGTTCCGTCAAATAGATCAATACATCATCTGCAAATAAATTAATCTTATATTCTTCATTCATAACCTTCATCCATCTAATTTCATCATTTTGTCTAATAGTCTGAGCTAATGGTTCAATAGCCAACACAAATCAGGCTGGTGACAATGGACAGCCCTGTCAAGTTGAACGAGTCAACCTAAATGGCAAAGAAATCTGACCATTTGTCACCACCCTAGCAATCGGGTTTGTATATAAAACCTTAACCCAACCAATAAAAAAGGGCCGAATTTAAACTTTTCTAACACCTTATATAAACAAAAATCTCACTCAACCCTATAAAAAGCCTTTTCTGCATCTAGTGCAACCACCATAGGATGGTTCGGCTGCTTTCGGTATGCATTGACCAAAGTAATTAATCGAAGAACATTATTTGACACATTTCTGTTCTTAATAAAACCTGTTTGCTCAGTATGTATCAACTTAGGTAAACATGTAGCAATTCTATTAGCTAATACTTTGGCTATAATTTTATAATCTACATTTAATAAAGAAAGAGGTCTATATGAAGACACTTTTAATGGGTCTCTATCTTTTTTTGGAATAACAGTTATTAAAGCACTTGAACAAGATTCCGGCAACTTCTGTTCTTCAGTAACTTGTTTTAACACATCTCCAAATACATTAGATAAATCATCATTAAAAAAACATAAAATTCCACAGGAAATCCATCATCCCCTGGGGCTTCCCATTTGACATTTCCTGTATAGCTTCCTTGATTTCAAAATCTGTAAATGGAGATTCCAATTCCTGAATATCTTTCTCATCTAATACCAGTAACCTTAATTTAGATAAATAAGATCCAATAGAACCATTATCCTGCTTCCCCTCAGAAGTTTTGATAGAATTAATAAAACTGATCATTAATTTCCTGAGGCTTATAGATAATTATTGAATTATCTATAATTAATAGTCCGAGATGCCTGTTCAGCTTTCAATTGCCAAGCAAGTATCTTGTGAGCTCTTTCTCCCAACTCATAATAATGTTGTTTAGATCCATTAATTAAACACTCAACCTGATATGTTTGTAAAGTATTATAATGTAATTTCAATTTCGCTAATGCAGCTTTTTTTGTCTTCGGTCACATCTTTCTGAAAATCTTTCTCTAACTCACCAATCTGATTTTCCAACATTAAACTTTCTGCCATATATTGTTTCTTAACTTTTGTAGAATAACTAATAACCTGTCCCCTCAAATAAGCTTTTAACGCATCCCATACTACAAATTGACTATCCACAGAGTTAATATTCTCAGTCAAAAATAAAGAGATATGCTCTTTAACAAAAATAACAAACACTGCTTTTTTTCAATAACATTGCATTAAACCTCCATCTATACGATGACGTACCACTTCTGAACTTTCACAGGAAAAAAAGTAATAATGAATGGTTTGATAGAACTCTACTTTTATATTCGGCTTGCAGTGCTCTACCATGGAGGTGTGCTAAAAAGAATCAATCCTAGAAAATGAATCATGTCGTGATGAATAAAAAGAAAAATCTTTCTCTGTAGGATTAACCTCTCTCCAAATATCTACGAGATTTAAATCTTTAATCAACGCATTGATTTGTATTGCCGTCTTTGATTTCCTTATACTCTTTAGGTTTCTGTCTAATAAAGGTTCCAAAATGCAATTAAGTTCTCCCCCAACTAAAATATTTTCATTAGCTTGAGTTAACAATAAAAAAGCTTCTGAAATAAACCACTCATCATCTATATTAGGCACATAAAGATTAAGCAAAGTCCAAGATTCAGCAAAGATTTTACAGTTCCCCTGTAAAACTCTACCTACATTTCCCTCTGAAGATTCCAATGCAAATGGTAAATTTGTATGAATCAAAATCACCACCCCTCTTGCCTTAGAATAAAAATGAAAAAAAAAACACATGTCCAACCCAATCTCTTTTCAATTTCAAATGTTCCTTTTTGCTCAAATGTGTTTCTTGTAAAAAGGCAATATCAATTTTCACTTTTTAAATATAAGCCAATACTCTCGTTTAATTGGATTATTTAATCCCTGAACATTAAAAGTTGGAAAATTCAAAGTAGACATTTTTACTAACTACTAATATATTTAAACTCTATAAAACAACGCTCCCCTTTATAATTCTTCAAAAGCAAAAAAAAACCCACCCCTCAATAAACAAATTAAAAAAAACCCAAATTTAAAAAAAAACACCCGAAAGTAGTAACACCCTAAACATCTGGGTGTGGTAAGCCCACTAGTGGTAGATGACAGTCAAAGCTTTCAGTGTCATCCACCCCCCCACCCCAGCCAGATACATATTCATTATGTAATTAAGAACAATCAAGTATAGTAAATATATTCAACCCAATGATTGTTCCGGATCTTCAATATCAAGAAGACTTTCTGTCAGCTCTTCTTTCCTACCATTCTTACCATTCTTTCCATACCCATTCCCATTTCTGCTTACCCTCCTCTTAGGAGACAATGATGAAGAACGCCCATTTCTTTGAAATTCTGGCAATGAATTAGCTAAAACCAAAGCATCGTGATGGTTCTCAAAAAATTGAGATTGAAAGTTTCCATAAAAAAACCTTAAAAATTGCAGGATAACGAAGAGCAAACTTATAGCCCCTTCGCCATAAAACATCTTTCGCCGAATTAAATTCCCGTCGTCTTCTAATAACCTCTTGGCTCAAAACGGCATAAAAAACACTCTGTAGCGGCAGCTCCACCGCTCCTGAAAAAACACACACAATCAAATGGGCTGAGCTCAGTGAGCAGACTAGTTTATTTCAGGCTGCTGGGCTGCACTTATACTCCCAGCCCGGACTTGGCTGAGAACTGCGGTGGAGGGCGCTGACGTCACCCAGGCATCACGTGGTCCCCCAGTGCGGGTTTCTGGGAGGAAGGGACCATTTTGGCTGGCTGCTCCACTGCGTGGCTTACAAGTGGGGCTGGTTCGCCTGCCTAGTGGTGAGCTGCCACACAGCCTTCCCAGAACCAGCGCCAATGTCCTTTTTCACCGGGCAGCTGCGCTTCTTGGGCTGGGCTACAACCATGGGCTCAGTGGGATTGAGGTGCGCTGGCTTCACCCTGTCCACGGTAAACAGCTCCTGCCTGCCACCAATGTCCAGCATGAACATAGAGCCGGAACGCACTACAACTCTATGGTCCCTCGTACAGTCACTGTAGAGGTGCCGCGGTCGGGCCCCACGGAATGAAAACGAACTCTGTGGAAAGCAGTTCGCTGGGAATGTGAGACAGGGAGGTGCCATGCTTGGGTGGCAGTGTGGGTTCGAATGAGTTCAAGCGTGCCCTGAGGTGAGGAAGTAGTTCGTGCAATGACTGCTGGGGATTGTGAGGTGCATTGACGAATTCACCAGCTAGTGCCAGTGGCGTACCGTAGACCAGCTCAGCTAAAGACGCCTGCAGATCTTCCTTGGGAGTGGAGCGGATGCCCAGGAGCACCCAAGGCAGTTTGTCCGCCCAGTCAGGACCGGTGAGGCGGGCCATGAGTGCTGACTTAAGGTGGCGATGCAGACGTGTGACCAGTCCATTGGCCTGTGGGTGGTAGGCCGTGGTGCTGTGTAGCTGGATCCCCAACCTGTTGACGAGCTGTGCCCAGAGCGCAGATGTGAACTGGGTTCCCCGATCACTGGTGAGGTGACCCAGGACGCCGAACCGGGCGACTCAACCATGCAACAATGCTCAGGAACATGAGTCGGTGGAGGCGTCTGGCATCAGGATTGCCTTGGGCCAGCGAATGGTCCAGTCCACCATCGTAAACAGATAACCCTTGCCCTGGGAAATGGGTAAGGGCCCGACGATGTCCACGTGAATGTGGCTGAATCGTTCCCGGACGTGCTCGAACTCCTGTACGGGCGCCCTGGTGTGCCTGTGCACCTTGGACATCTGGCAATAGGTGTATGTTCTGGCCCAGCCCGCAATCTGCTTCCGCACCCCATGCCATACGAACCACTCTGCCACCATCCGGACTGTGGACCTGATGGACAGATGTGAAAGGATGTGGATGTGATGGAAGATGTGCCTGCGCAACTGCTGGGGAACCATTGGTCGTGGGGTGCCCATGGAGATATCGCACAGGATGGTGCCTTCGCAATCCAGAATCGGGAGGTTTCGGAACCACAGACCTGTGATGGTGGTCTTGAAGACCCTCATCTCCTCATCAGACTTTTGGTCCTGGGCGAAGTCGAGGCCGGACGTCAGCACGCAGATGGCCGGTTGCGAGAGTGCATTGGCAACCACATTGTCCTTCCCTGCCTTGTGCCGAAGGTCAGTGGTAAACTCCGACACGAAGGAGAGGTGATGCTCCTGGTGGGATGACCAGGGATCCTTTGCCATCACCAGCACCTGGGTGAGGGGTTTGTGGTCGGTGAAGATGGTAAAAGTCCTCCCCTCCAAAAATAGTGGAAATGCCACACCGCCAGGTACATGCTCAGTAACTCATGGTCGAAAGCACTATACTTGCGTTCCGACAGGCGGAGCAGGCAGCTGAAGAATGACAGTGGCTTCCAATGTCCATTCACCTGCTGTTCCAGGACGGCACCAACAGCTGTGGCAGAGGCATCGATGGAGGGTGCCATATGCAGGTTGGTGTCCGGGTGGGCAAGCATGGTGGCCTTCGCGAGGGCATCCTTGGTGGCCTCGAATTTGGTACAGGCTTCTGGGTTCCAAGCGAGCTTTTTGTGCTTGGCTGCGATGAGGGCAAATAGCGGCTGCATGATGCGCGCAGCTCCCGGGATGAAGCAGTTGTAAAAGTTGACCATACCCGTGAACTGCAGCCCCTTGAGGCTGTCTGGGTGTGGGAACTCTCTGATAGTGGCAACCTTCGCAGCAGCGGGCGTGGTTACTTCAGCCGTGATGGTATGGCCCAGGAACTGCATGGACTCTTTCCTCAACTGGCCCTTGGCCGGGTTGATGTAAGGCCGACTTCGGCCGGCCGGGAGAAGAGGTGGGCACTATACTTGCGCAGGTGGGCCTTATGTTGCACCCGGTCTTTGCTGGCGACAAGAATGTCATCCAAATAAATAAAGATGAAATCCAAGTCCCTGCCCACAGAGTCCATGAGGTGCTGGAAGGTCTGAGCAACATTTTTGAGCCCGAACAGCATGCGCAAGAATTCGAACAAGCCAAAGGGGGTGATGATGGTCATCTTGGGTATGTCCTCAGGGTGCACCGGGATCTGGTGATATCTGCGCACCAGGTCAACCTTGGAGAAAACCCTCACACCGTGCAGGTTGGCCATAAAATCTTGGATGTGAGGGATGGGGTAATGGTCAAGAACTGTTGCCTCGTTGAGTCATCGATAGTCTCCACAGGGACGCCAGCCGCCGGAGGCTTTCAGGACCAGGTGGAGTAGTGTGGCCCATGGGCTGTCGGACCGCCGAATGATCCCCAGTTCCAATATGTGCGAAAACTCCTCCTTCGCCAGCTTGTCAGGCAGGAGCCGGCATGCCTTGGCATGAACCAGTGGGCCCTGGGTGGGGATGTGGTGGAACACCCTGTGGCGCAGCAATGCAGTGGAGAACTGTGGCTTGAGGAGTGTCGGGAATTCGTCCAGGATTTGCTGGATCTCGTCTCTGGGCGAGCTGATCATGGCCATCTGTGGTTGCTCCAAGCTGGAGGCGTTGAGGTGAACGGCCTGGAAGGTACAGGTGTCCACCAGACTTCGAATGTCCACCAGAAGCCCGTGTGCGAGGAGGAAGTCTGCACCCAGGCTGGTGATCGGGAGTGACGAGACGGTGAACCTCCACATGAAATTTCGTTGGCCGATCTGGAAGTGGACTGTCTTGTTTCCATACGTCCATATTTCTTTGCATTGGCTGGATAGAGGGGAGGTCCATGAGGTTGGTTCCTGAACTCGATGGCCATGGCCGGGATGACGCTGATCTGGGCTCCAGTGTCAATGAGGAACTGCCGGCCATTGACTGAGTCCCGCAGGTAGAGGAAGCTGTGTCCTCAGCCAGCCGCTGGAGCCATTAACAGCAGCCGACCTGGTCGTTTCCTTGGAACGAACAGGGCTGACGACACTTCCGAGCCTTGGCTCCCCAGAGCTGGTGGTAGAAGCAGAGGCCTGGAGCGGATGCTGTGGCCTTGTTTATGCTCTTGGGGGCCCTTTCAGGGGCTGGCTGCTCTGCCGCAGCGCTAGGTGTGGGCTTGGTGTGGTCGTGCCATGCCTCGCGATCTGCTGGACCATTGAACCCTCTGGGAGTCTTGTAAGCCATAGCTTGTGAGCCTTCTGGTTGACCTTCCTTGGGTCGGTGAAGCTCTCCTGGACCAGCAGCGGCCAGATGTCCCCGGGCAGATGATCGAGGAAAATTTGCTCAAAGAATGGGCAGTTGGTGTGATCACCCATGAGCGCGAGCATCTCATCCTTCAGCTCCATCGGGGACGTCCACCAGGGCTTTGAGGTGCAGCATCCGAGTGGCACGCTGGTGTCTGGATAGTCTGAGGGACCCTGTAAGCACTGGCTTGATGGTCTCGTATTTGTCCTCGGAGGGTGGGTGCTGAACAAAGTGCAGCACGCGTCTGGCGGTGGCCTGGTCCAGGGCAGTGACCACATGGTAGAATTTGGTGGTGTCAGATGAAATCTGGTGGAGGTGAAACTGAGCCTCCGCGTGGCTGAACCCGATTTCCAGCTCCTGAACCCAGAATTCAGGCAGATTCACGGCTATAGCGCTGATCCCAGGCTCACTCATGATGGGTTTAAAGACGTTTGAACCAGTGGGGGTCACCAATTGTAGCGGCAGCTACACTGCTCCTCAAAGAACACACACAACCAGACGGGTTGAGCTCAGTGAGCAGACTGGTTTATTGCAGGCTGCTGGGCTGAACTTATACTCCCAACCCAGACCTGGCTGAGAACCGCGCTGGACGGTGCTGATGGCACCCGGGCATCATGTGGTCCCCTAGTGTGGGCTTCTGAGCCCCATGCTGGGAGGAAGGGAAAACCCTGACGGCGCTATTTTGGCTGGCTGCCCCACCACGTGGCTTACAAGTGGAACTGGTTCGCCTGACTAGTGGTGAGCCGCCACAACTCTATTATTTTGAACCATCAGCGGGGATTGACTCTGCCGTGCTTTCTGTACTGCCATTTGTAAATTCATTTCTCTATCTTGATATTTCAAAAAACAAATCAAGACTGCCCTCGGTGTTTGTTCTAGAAGTGGTTTTTTCCTCAACGCTCTATGGGCCCGATCCAGTTCCAAACCATCAGGAAAAAGCTCTTTACCCAGTATCTCTGGGATCCAATGCTTAAAATTTTTTATTGGATCAGAACCTTCAATATCCTCTGGAAGACCAACTATTTTCACATTATTTCTCCGGCTTTGATTTTCCAATGAATCAATCTTCTTCAATAAATCCCTTCTTTGAATTCCCCAATCTACAAAAGAACCTTCCACTTTTCCCATTGTTTTCTTTATTGCGTCCCACCTGATTTTGACATTCAGAAAAGGCCGTTTCAATTAAAAAAAAATTATCTTGTATAATATCAACAGATTTTATACATCTGTTAATATTACTCTTCACTACAGTCATTTCTTGTTTCATAGTTGACATTTCATCACACAAAATATTAATTTTTGTTTCACCTCCATAAATCCTTGGGTCATTTGAGTTGACATTTGTTTTGACATATTATCCATTTGAGAAACAATCCCTTCCAAAACAGTAAACACAGAGTCTAATCCAGATTCTATAGCCACTTTTTGAGGTCTCCTCCTCCTGGGCAAATTCGAATAAGGTAAGTTCCTCTTCTTCAGTCACCATAGGTCCTTTGACTGTTCGGCTGCGGGTTTGGACACCTGACGCCGGCACCCCGGCCTCATAAGGGCACCGGTGCTCGGGCTCCCCCACAGCCTACACTTTCTCCAAAAGGTCACAGACCCGGGATGTCCCGCGCATGCCTGGCAGAACCGCCGGACGCACAGGTGCATCCTCTAATGCTACACTGTGCATCCCCGGGCCACCCAGCAATGTCGCAGGCTCATGGGTCCCTTTGTCGGCCACGACCGAACTCACCAGAGTGCTGGCACCATCTTGTGACTGCAGGATCAAGCTTGAACGGGCAGGAGTCCTGTGGGGCTTGGAGGCTTCCAACAACGACTCCATGGATTCAGCTGTACAGGTAGGCCTCAGATCATCTACACTTTTATATGGTAATTTCTTCTGAAGATGAGTTTTAGATTTCTTCACATTAGTAGACACGGTGAATCACTGTTATTCAAAAAACTGTAAATATTATTTTTAACCACTTTTATACTTTTTAAAATCGGGTATTTAATAATCCAGCTGGGGAAAGGTGGAACACACGTCTTTCTTCTATGCCATCTTGCCACGCCCCATGCCATTCGTTTCAAGTTAATTGTGGATAAGTATAGCTCTGATCCTCGGGTTGAGGTTATAGATTGGAGAAAGGCCAATTTTGAGGAAATGAGAAAAGATCTAAAAAGCATGGATTAGGCTCAGTTGCTTTCTGGCAAGGTTGTGCTTGGTAAGTGGAAGACCATCAAAGGTGATATTTTGAGAGAACTGAGTTTGTATGTTCCTGTAAGGATTAAAGGCAAAGTTAACAGGCTTAGAGAACCTTGGTTTTGGAGGGATATTGGGCATCTGGTTAAGAAGAAGCGAGAGGGGTAGAGCAGGTATAGACGAGGTGAAGAAAAATCCTAAAGACTTCCACAGGTATTTTAAAAGCAAAAGGATAGTAAGGGGCAAAATTTGTCCTGTTGAAGCCCAGAGTGGCCGGCTATGTATGGAGCCAAAGATGGGGAAGATCTTTGCATTTTATTTTTGTGCCTGTATTTACTCAAGAAACTGACACATCATTAAGGGAAGTAAGGAAAAGAGGCAATGAGGTCCTGATATATATACGGATTATAGCGGAGGAAGTGTTTGCTGTCTTTAAGTGAATAGGGGTAGATAAATCCCCAGGGGCTGATCAGGTATTCCCTCGGACTTTCAGGAAGGTTAGTCCAAAAATTGCAGGGGCCCAGGCAGATTTATATTTAAATATCCTTAGTCACAGTTGAAGTGCTGGTGGATAGCTCATACTGTTCTGTTGTTAAAATAAGGCTCCAAAAATGACCCAGGCAATTACAGACTGGTGAGCCTGACATCAGCAGCAGGTATGTTATTGGAAGAGTTTGAAGAGAACAGCATTTAGTCAGGGACTGATTAGGGACAGTCAACATGGCTTTGTGCGTGGTAGGTTGTGTTTAACCAATCTTTGAGGATGTAACCAGGTAAGTTGATGAAGGAAAGTTTGTTGGATGTTGTCTACATGGAGTTTAGTAAGGCCCTTGGCGGGTTCTCACATGGGAGGAGAGTTAGGAAGATTCAGTCGCTCAGTGTTCTTAGTGAAGTAGTAAAGTGAATTAGATGTTGGCTTACAGGAGAAGCCAGAGAGTGATAGTGGATGATTCCTTCTCAAAGTGGAGCTGATGTGCCTCAAGGATCAATTCTTGGACCATTGTTGTTTATCATTTATAACAATGTTCTGGATGGATAATGCAGTAAATTGGAAAAGTGGGCTGAAAAAATGGCAGATGGGATTTAAAGCAGGCGAGTGTGAAATGTTGGAATTTGGAAGGACAAACCCAGGTTGTACTTACATGGCAAGTTGTTGAGCAATGAGAAATGCAGTAGGACAGAAGGATATGGGAATACAGATACATAATTCCCTGAAATGTGGTGTCACAGGTGGATAGGGTTGTAAAGTGAGCTTTTGGCATATTTCCTTTCATAAATCGAAGTATTGAGTACAGGAATTGGGATGTGGCCTGGTTGCCTGTTACTAGTGGTGTTCCACAAGGGTCGGTGTTGGGGCCGTTTCTTTTCACAATGTATATTGATGATTTAGATTGTCATTGAATGGTTTTGTGCCAATGTTTGCAGATGACACCAAGATAGGTGATAGAGTACGAAGTGTAGAAGAAATTGAAAGCTTGCAGAGACTTGGACAGCTCGGGAGATTGACCAAAGAAATGGCAGAGAGATATAATGTTGAGAAACGTACAGTTGTGAATTTTGGTCGAGGAAATAAAAGGTCGGATTATTATTTGGATGGAGAGAAAATTCAAACCTCAGAAGGACAAAGGGGTCTTTGTGCAGGATAACTTGAAAGTTGACCACCAGGTCGGATCATTGGTAAAGAAGGTGAATGCTATGTTGGCATTCGTTTCAAAGGGAATTTTGCATAAGAATAAAGAGGTGTTGATGAGACTCTATATGGCACTGGTGAGACCTCATTTGGAGTAACTATGTGCAGTTTTGGGCCCCATATCTTAGAAAGGTTAGAGCAAGGTTGGAGAGGGCACAGAGGACGTTTACCAGAATGAATCCAGGAATGAGAAGGCTAACATATGAGGAACGCTTCGCGGCTCCTGGACTCTATTCATTAGAATTTAGAAGAATGAGAGGGGATCTCATAGAAACATTTCGAATAGTGAATGGATTGGACAGAGTGGATGTAAATAAGATGTTTCCCCTGTTGGGTGGTTCCAGGACAAGAGAGCACAATCTCAGAATTAAAAAGTACCAATTTACAACAGAGATGAGGAGAAATGTCTTTAGCCAGAGGGTTGTGGATTTGTGGGCACATGCAGCTGTGGAGGCGGGATCATTGGGGGAATTTAAAGTGGGAATTGATAGATAACTAATTAGTCAGGGTATCATGGGATATGGGGACAAGGCTGGAACTTGGAACTAGACGCGAGAACAGTTTAGCTCAGGGAGGTTTGGTTTCACGGAGCAGGCTCACTGGGCTAAATGGCCTGCTTCTGTTCAGTTTTCTTGTGATCTTGTGAGTTGTATGATATTGGTGAGGACAAATATGGAGTAATGTGTGTAGTTGTGGTCACTTAACAGCAGGAAAGATATTAATAAGATAGAAAGAGTGAAGAGAAGATTTGCTAGGATGTTGCCCGGACTTCAGGAACTGAGTTACAGGGAAAGGTTAAACAGTTTAGGAATTTATTTCCTGGAGTGTAGAAGAATGAGGGGAGATTTGATCGAGGTATTTAAAATGATGATGTCAATAGAGTTAATGCAAGCAGATTAGAAGGGGCCCTCGATGATTTTGCGTGTCCTCTTCAGAGAACGATCCCGGTAGATCACATCGATTGGTGGGGGTGGAGAGGGAGGGAAGGCTCATAGCAAACAGAGAATTCTTCTCCAGAAAGTTGTGAATTCTCTAGCCCAGAGAATGATGGAATTTTTTTTTTGCGGGGGAGGGTTTCACAGGATTCTTCAGGTGATGGAACCTGGAGCACAAACAAGCCTAAGGCCAGGCAGCATCCGCGGAGGGAAATGGAGAGTCAGTGTTTTTGTTTTCCACTGAGATTAGGTGAGGTACAAACCAGAGGACACGGGTGAAGGGTGAGGGAGGAAAGGTTTAAGGGGACAATTAGGGGGAACGTCTTCAGAGAGTGGTGGGAGCGTGGAACGAGCTGCCAGCCTATGCGGGGTAAATTTTAACATTTAAGAAAAATGTGGACATGTATAGAGATGGGAGGTGTGTGGAGAGATATGGTCTTGGTGCATGTCAGTGGGACTGGGCAGAATAATAGTTTGACATAGAACAGAAAGGCCCAAGGACCTGTTTTCTGCTCGGTAATGTTCCATGGTTCTACACCACCTTCATCACCCTTTATTCCGGCAGCTGTGTGAAGAAAATGAGGAGTTTTTCCAGGCACTGTCGCTGCTTTTCGAGATGAGGTGGTTGTTCAAACAAAATTGTCTTCATCGTTTTGTTCCACGATTGTTTCCTTTCTTTCTCATCACGACTTTGGTGGGAATAAAACTCACTGACCAACTCAGTTTATTGAACAAGACCTTACAGGGTTGGTCGTAAGGAAGCCATAATTTCTTTCCTTAAAGTCTAATGGAGTGAGATCAAACGTTTGGAAGATGTACACGTTTACAGAGGCACTGAAGGATGATGACCTTACTGTTTATACGAAACACCTCAACGAAATACACACAGATCTGCAGCAAAGATTCACTGACCTGTTAAAACTCAATATGCCGTACTTGATATTAGATTCATTCGATGCAAAAATTTGATTGGTCTTCAGAGTGATATCATTGTGTTCTGTAAGTTCAATCAATTTCAGTGATCTGCCAAATACATTCACAGAACCATGGGAAAAGGTCAAAATATTTTTCACTGCCTTTTCCCCAATGTACTTGGTTGAACGTGGATTCAGCAAGGTGGCTTCCTTTACAAAATCCAGGAATAGATAAGAGGTGACCTTTGACTAACATTGTCCAAATTTGAGCCAGCCATCAAAAATCTTGGATGGGAACATCAAGCTCAAGGATCTCAGTAAAATTTTCACTTTATAAGAATTATTTTGTAAAGATCTTTTTGTTAAGATTTAAGATCCTCGGGTTTCTGCGTAAGGTTCCCTAATGACTTATTAATTTATGTGCACTATAAAATTCTTTGTTTCCGTTCTTTGCAATATGCATTTTCATGTTTTCTTCTTTCCTACTCTGAGCAGTCATAAACTGTACAGTTCCTTGGAGTCCACTTAACTAGTGATCTATCGTGGACATTCAACATCTCACTTGTCAGGAAGAGGCAATAGCGTCCACACTTTCTAAGAAGACTGAAATGGGAAAGGCTACCAGCCACCATGATGTCAACCTTCCTGAAAGTCTGAGGGAATACCTGGTCAGCCCCTGGGGATTTATCTACCCTTATTCACTTAAAGACAGCAAACACTTCCTCCGCTATAATCCATATATATACCATAGAAGCTTTAATGAGAGCGCCCTGGCCGGCAGCATTGATTGTGGTGCAGTACGGTTGCTGAAGAGAAATAGATCAGAGGTCAGTCCACAGGACCATAAGAGTAGCAGAGAGGATTGATGGAGACTCTCTCTCTCTCTCTCTCTCTCTCTCTCTCTCTCTCTCTCTCTCTCTCTCTCTCACTCTCTCTCTCTCTCCCCCCCCCCCCCATGATGTCATCTACTGGGATTGTTCTCTGAAAAGGGTGCGCAAAATCACTGAGGAACCCTTCCATCCTGCACACAGCACCTTTCAGCTGCTCCCATTCGGAAAGAGACACAGAACTCTCAGGGTCAGCTCCACCAGGCTGAGGAATGGCTTCTTCCCATGAGCAGTAAATATGCGGACGATACAAAAATAGGTGGAGTTGTGGATAGTGAGGATGGTTTTCATGGACTACAAAAGGATTTGGATGGATTAGAAGAGTGGGCTGAAAGGTGGCAGATGGAGTTTAATGCTGAGAAGTGTGAAGTTTTTCATTTTGGGAAGAATAATCAAAACATGACATATGCGGTGAAGGGGAGGGTGTTGAGGAATGCAGAGGAATAGAGAGATCTTGGAATAACGGTTCATCATCTTTTGAAAGTGGATTCTCATGTAGAAAGGGTGGTAAAGAAGGCTTTTGCTATGCTGGCCTTTATAAATCAAAGCATAGAATATAGGAGCTGGGAGGTGATGTTGAGACTGTTCAAGGTATTGTTGAGGGCAAGTTTGGAATATTGTGTGCAGTTCTGGTCTCCAAATTATAGGAAGGGGCAGAGAAGATTTACTAAAATGTTGCTTGGATTGCAGTATCTAGAATAGAAAGAAAGATTGAGTAGACTGGGTCTTTATTCATTGGAGTGTAGAAGGTTGAGGGGGCATTTGATAGAGGTATTTAAAATTATGAAGGGGATAGATAGAGAAGATGTGAATAGGCTCTTCCCCTTGACGGTAGGTGAGATTGGAAAGAGGGGTCATAAGTTAAGGGTTAGGGGGCAAAAGTTTAGAAGTAACATGAGAGGGAGCTTCTTCACTCAGAGAGTGGTGGCTGAGTGGAATGACCTTCTGGAAGAGGTAGTTGCAACAGGGTCAATTCTATCATTTACGAGAAGGTTAGATGAGTGAGGGGATTGGAGGGTTATGGACAGGGAGCAGGTATGTGGGACGAGGAGATCACTTAAATCGGCACAGACTAGATGGACCGAGATGGGCTGTTTGCGTACTGTAATTGTTATATGGTTAAAAGAACTGCTCCCACTACCCATCTGAGACTCTCATATTCATGAAACTATTTATTTATTAAATTGTGTAGCTGAAATATGCGTTTTTTGGTCTGTATGAGCGTTATACCTGGTTGTGTGTCTCTGTGTTTTGGAGAACGCTGTTTCATCAGGCTGCATGTGTACAATCAGAAGAAAATAAACTTGACTTGAAGCTTGAACTCGATGAGATCTTCTGTGAACAGACTAACAGCATATCTTGAACATTGCATACAGCCATGTGCAAAGCACAATTTACAAGGTGCAGAATTATTTTTTGAACAGATGAATGAGTACCAAACAAGGGCAGCAGGAGATCATGACTATGGGGTTCATTCAGGAGCCTGATGGCTGCAAAGGAAAAGGCAGTCTTCAAGTCTGTTAAGCCTTCTCTGTGAAGGGTGAAGGGAGAGGACAGAGTGTAAATGGATCCTTCAGTATATTGGCTGCCTTTCCCTGGCAGTGGGAAACAAAGAAGTGAAACAATAAATTCTGCAGATGCTGTGATTATAAGTCAGTGCACAAAGGTGCGGGAGAAACTCAGCAGGTCCCGTGGCGTCCATAGGAGAGCAAAGGTATATGTTAGGGGGCCTGAGCCCTTCATCAAGGTTAGATGTCGATAGGAGCCCACGGAGGTGAGGGAAGTTGGTTGAGCTGTATTCACCACCTCTGGCAGCTTCTTCTGATATGAGTGTTTCAAAGAGTGGGTGACAATCTGCAGCTCATTAGGTGGGGGGGGGGGGAGTTAGATCCAATTACTCTGTCTAAAGGACAACTAAATGGACAGAAGGACAACATTCCAATGTGGGCAAATGAGAAGGTTGCACAAAATCAAAAGGGAAGACATGGACATGATGGGCCAAAAGGCCCATTTCTATTCTCTATAATCTATACTCTATAATCGACAACTGATCAGGCTCCACTTGGAGTACTGTAAGCCGTTCCAGTTGCCCCACTAAAGAAACAATGAAGTTAATAAAAGTGCACAAAAGATGTACGGGGTTAGTTGGTTAATTTGGTGTGTCTGGGCAGGATGTGCTCATGGACAGGAAGGGTCTGTTACCATGCTGTATCTCCAAATATAAACATTTCAATTAAAAGATTCACAAGGATTCACAATATGGACAGAGTGCAGAGAAGATCTTATTTATTTATTTCGATGTATAGTGCGATAACAGGCCATTTTGGCTCTGTGCCACCCAATTTACACCCAATGGACTCCTGTACGTTTTGAACGGTGGGAGGAAAGCGGAGCACCCCCCCCCCCCCCCACCCCGCCACTGGGGAAAACCCATGCAGACACAGGGAGAACGTACAGATAGCGCCAGATTCAAACCCCGGTCCCGATCGCTGGCACTGTAAAGGTGTAGCGCTAACCGCTATGCCAACTGTGCAGCCTTGAACATTGCTGGGGGCTGATTTACAGGCGAAGAATTCATTTCCTGGAGTGTCGGAGAATGAGGGGAGGTCTGATACAGGTGTAGATAATTATGAGGGACTTTGACAGAATAAATACAAGCAGGCTTTTTCCACTGAGGTTTAAGAAAAGTACTAGAGGACATATGTTAAAGGTGAAAGTTGAATTATTTAAAGGAAATATTAATGGGAAAATCTTCACGCAGAGAATACTGGGAGTGTGGAACGATCTGCCAGCTGAAATGGTGAATACAGGCTTATTTTTGACCTTCAGGAAAAATTTGGGCAGGTACGTGGATGGGAAGGGTATGAAGGGAAATGGTTTGGGTGCAGGTCAATGGGTCAAGGCAGAATTAAATGTCTCCATGGACTAGATGGGCTGAAGGTCCTGTTATTGTGCTGTAGCGTTCCGTGGATATTGCCTGTATTGGAGGGCTTGAGTTATCTGGAGCGATTGAATCGAATGGCTCTGATCTCCCAAGAGTGAAGGCGGCTGGTAGGGGTTGAGGGATATTGTTTATTTGCTTGGTCAATTCTTCAAGCTGAAACATTAACTCTGTGACTCTCCCTGTGGATGCTGCCTGACCTGGCGAGTGTTTCAAGAAGTTCTTCCTTTTTCTGGGAATCTGTGAAATGTCCGCATTTTCTTTATCGAGATACAGGACAGTAACAGGCCTTTCTGGTCCACAAGCCCAAGCTGTCTAAATGCACCAGTTAATCCACAGACCCCGTTATGTCTTTGGAGAGTGGGAGGGAACTGGAAAAGCCCACGACAAGAGAACGTACAGCACCAGATTCGAACCCAGTGGTGTTGCAATAGCATTACGCTAATTCTCAACTGGTGTGTGAGGACAGATGTTAAGTTAATGTCACATCTGTCTTGGGAGTCTAAAACCAGGAGAGATTGGAATGAGGGAGCATAAATTAAGGGTTAGGAGGCAAAACTTTAGAAGTAACATAAGAGGGAGCTTCTTCACTCAGAGAGCGGTGGCTGAGTGGAATGACCTTCTGGAAGAGATGGTTGCAGCAGGGTCAATTTTGGCATTTAAGAAGAGATTGGATGAGTGCATGGATGTGAGGGGATTGGAGGGTTATGGGCAGGGAGCAGGTAGGTGGTACTAGTGGAGTTTCACTAGAGGGGCCAAGATGGCCTGTTTCCGTACTGTAATTGTTATATGGTGATACCTGTGTCACCAAGATCAGGGGACTAGGGATTTGGAACTTCTTGGATCCCCTCTTCATCAACGTGCCTTAACACCCGATTATCCTTGAGCCACATCCGGAGTATTGCATTCAGTTTTGGTCACCGTGCTGTAGGGAAGATGTTGCCAGGCTGGAGAGGGTGCAGGGAAGATTTACGAGGAAGCTGACAGTACTCCGGGACATGGGCTCGAGGTGGAGATTGAGCAGGAAGGGGCTTTGCTGAGGGGTGATCTCGCAGAGGCGTAAAAAAAATTCACAAGAGGCATAGATTGGGTGGACAGACGGACTCCCAGGGCGGAAGTAGCAAACACCAGTGAAGTGAAGGGAGGAAAGTTTAGGGGAGGCAACAGGACCACATGGTTGGTGTAGCGGTTAGCGCAACACTGTTACAGTGGCAACGATCGGGACTGGGCTTCGAATCCCGCGCTGTCTGCAAGGAATTTGTACGTTCTCCCCGTGTCTGTGTGGGGGCTCCGGTTTCCTCCCACCGTTCGGAACATAGTGGGGGGTTGTAGGCTATTTGGGTGTAATTGGGTGGCACGGACTCGTGGGCCAAAATGGCCTGTTACCGTGCTGTAAATCAGAGTTAAATGTTTTTTTAATACAGAGAGTAGCGGGTGCCTGCAATGGTTGTGGAGACTGGCACAATAGGGACATTTAAGAGACTATACTCCGCTCCGTAAATGGTTATATGGTTATGAGACAGGAAGATGGATGCAAGAAAAAATAGATTACGAGGTAGGAAAGGTTTTGTTTACTTTTGTAGGAATACATGGGTCAGCATAACATTGAGGGTCGAAGGGCCGATGCTGTGCTGTAGAGTTCTATGTTCTGCAAATCTGAGGGGTAACATTTTTACCCAGCGGGTAGTGGGTCTATGGAACAGGCTGCGGGAGGCAGGTGGGACTAGTGTGGGTGGGATACTAGGGTTGGCACGGGCAAGTTAGGCCGAAGGGCCTTTCATCATGGTGTACGATTCCACGACTCTGGAAGGGGGTTTCTCTTTCAATCATCCACGTCTCCAGCAATCCCAGTTTTACTCACCACCTGTGACTGCTTCTTTGAAGAGAGCGAAGTGGGCTGCTGTACCGCTCGCCAGACGTGGTCCCACACACGATGAAAATAGATTGCCCACCCGGAAAAATATTAGTGAAACTGATGGGTTTTCAACAACGATTCTGCAGTTCTGTGGCTTCGCTATTAAGACCCAGGTTTATTTAATAACTTGAATTTAGAAATCCTAGCTGCCATGGTGGGATCGAGACGTGATTATAGTCTGAGATTAACAAAGCCTGGGAACAGATCCTCAGACCAGACTCTGCAGTGTCCCTGAAGCCGCCATTTTTAACCCGATCCAACACTAGTCCCATCTTCTTCTAATTGGAGTATTTTTGCAACATTGCAAAATTTGTACTTTGTCAATTAAGTTACGAGGGGCACAGGGTGACTTTGGTCAGAAGCAGAGGGCATGTGTTTAAGGAGGGTGGAGGAGTTTAGGGGTTTTTTTTAGTGAGTGCCTGGAATGCCCTGCTGGGGTGTGGTGGCAGCTGGTACGATAGGAGCATTGAAAAGACTCTTGGACAAGCACATGGATAGAAGAAGACTAGAGGGTTATGGATCGGAGTGAGGGTTTAGACAGTTGAGAAGTGTTGCAAACACGTACTTGCCTTCGGCGGGAAGAGCAGTGCCAACTGCCACTGGGGATGTAAGTGACATGATGCAAAGGGGTTATTATTTGGACATACAGCACAGTAACAGGCCATTTCGGCCCACGAGCCGGTGCCGTCCAATTTACACCCAATTAACCTATAGCCCCGGTATGTTTCGAACGGTGAGAGGAAACTGGAGCCCCTGGGTAAAACCCACACAGACACGGGGAGAACATACAACTCCTTATAAACAGCGCAGGATCTGAACCCCAGTCCTGATCGCTTGCACTGTAAAGGCGCTGCACTGACCATTACGGTAACTGTGCTGCCCTTTCTTCTTTATTTGTTGTAAACACAACATCATGGACTAAAGGGCCTGTACCATGCCTTTCACCCACATGGACATATTAAGGACCCCCATTGATGGAATTAGAGGTGTGTGTGTGTGTGTGTGTGTTCATGTGTGTGTCTTTATATGTGTGTGTCTGTGTCTTTGTGTTTGCTTGTGTGTGTGTGTGTCTTTGTGTGTGTGTCATTGTGTGTGTGTCTGTGTGTGCGTGTGTGTTTGTGTGTGTGCGCGCGTGTGTCGGGCAGAGGAAGGTATGTCAGATGCGTGGGCTGGTGGGGTGGTCGGTGAGGACAAGGTAATCCTGTCTTGTGCGTGGGAGTGGAGGGGGATAATGAAGGAGATGAGGGTGACAGCCGAGTTGATGGTGGGAGAGGGGAAGTCGCGTTGTTTGAAGAAGGAGGACGCCTCTAACGATCTGGCCCGGGAAACCTCGTCCTGACAGCAGATGTGATGGAGACAGAGGAAATTGAGAGCAAGGAATGCAGTCCTTACAGAGGGCAGGGTGGGAAGAGGTGTGGTCGACGTCACGGTGGGAGCTGGTGGGCTTGTGGAAGACGTCTGTCAAGCGTTTGTCTCCCGAGATGGAGAGGGAGAGATCGAGGAAAGGGAGAGAGTTGCTGGAGGTGGACCAAATGAATTTGAGGTCGGGGTGGAAGTTGACAGCAGAGTGAATGAAGTCGATGGGTGCAGGAGGCAGGAAAGGAGCGGAGGACTTGAGAGGCCTTGCCTGTGAAGGTTCTCTTCCTCCTCGCCCTTTCACCCCTCCTGTCCATGCGTCTGTAGCTCTGTCCTCCCTCCCCTCCAGTTCTTCCCCCATTTCCCAGCCTTCTATAAAGACGCCCGTCCCTCTGTGTTACGATTACCCCGAGGAAGGGTTCAGGTCCAAATCATGGGCAGTCCACCTTTACCTCCCACGGACGCTGCGAGACCAGCCAAGTTTCTCCAGCATCCCAGTGTTTCTACAATTTCCGTGCTGTGTCGACACCTCAAACCCTCTGCTGGGTCCAAATGCCATTGGTGCCCAGGTGCTGCCTGTCTGCTGGTCTCTGTCTCCCTCTGCTGGCTGGCTGAGAATGTGCATGGGCCAGGGTTTGCTCGACACACTCGTGCCTGTTGCTGTCTTCAGTGGCTTAGGTTCGATGAGTGGTTCTCAACCATTTTCTTGCCACTCACATCTCACTTTAAGCAATCTCTAGGCCATTGATGCTCTGTGATTAGTCAGGGATTGCTTTAGGTGGGATGTGAGGGGGAAGGGAAGGTTGAGAATCACTGCTCTAGACCCAATTGTTACTGAAATATCTTGCTTGAGAAGAATGGTCACTGGCCCATTTTCTTTGGAGTTATGAAACCGTGCACATAACGAGTCAATGAGGGACAATTAAAACAGTGATTTTCAAACTTTTTCTTTCCATCCACAGACCACCTTAAGCAATCCCTTACTGATCAAAGAGCACCTATGGCATAGGGATTACTTAAAGAGGTGTGATTGGAAAGAAAGAGGTTGAGAACCACTTGGTTAGATACCGAGGAGGAAGCCAACGGCCACAGGCAGTTCGGCCCATCGAGTTAACGCCGGCTCCCAAGCTAACCCTAACATAGTTCTGATGCTCGGCTACAAAGGTAAACGTTCCATTACTGTCACATAATACTACATTTGGAATGTAACATACCTGAAATTCTTTTAGCTTTGTCTCCCGTAAGGAAGACAGAGAGTCGACACTTGGTCAGCGCCCCTCACAGAAATGAGGCCCCAGCGAAGAACGACACGTGAACACTGGTCTACAAGACCAGTGGCCTCACCACTGAGCTGCACCTTTCCCCTGCTTCCACTTCCTTCCTCTACTCCGATTAATGTGACGACCCTTTCTGGGAAGCCACTGGCCTGGAAAGAGATGATCGTGGACTTCAGGTGGACCAGGATCAACCACCCTCCACTACCCCTCAAAAACTCAGTGATAGAGAGTGAAGAGCACCAAGTTCCTTGGAGTTTACTAAACTAGGGACCTGTCATGGACACGCGATGTCTCCTCATTTGTGAGAAAGGTGCAAGGGCAAAGCTACTACCCACCATTGTTTTAACATACTACAGAGGCTCTATCGTCAGCATCCTGACCAGATGCATCACAGTGTGGGTACAGATTGATCAGTGGTCAATCTACAGACAGATAGAGTGGAAAAAAGGATGATTGGAATCTCCCTCCCCACCATCGTGATCTACTGGGCTCATTGTCTGAAGGGCAAGAACAAAAGCACGGAGGGCCCCTTCCACCTGGGACGCAGCATCTTTCAGCTGCTCCCGTGGGGGAAGAGAACATCAGAACCAGCTCCACCAGGCTGAGGAACAGCTTCTTCCCACAGGCAGTGAGAATGCTGAACGGCCAAAGGAACTGCTCGCACTTACCACCTGAGACAAAACGATATTTCTTTATTTGCATACAGGAACACCTGTCCTGCATATGTATTCTTTGCCTGTACATGTGCTACATCTGGCTATGTGCCTGTGTGCTTTATACCGGGGACCGGAGAACGCAGTTTCGTCAGGTGGTACTTGTGCAATCAGATGCCAATTAAACGCGAGTTGAAATGCACATCCTTGAGTGTTTGCGCTTGGCGCCCTCACTTTCAGTGACGGGCCTTGATAAAAGAACAGGAGGTTCCGCTCCTCAAGTTCCTACCGGCTCTGCTGGCGACCATCGCAGAGACCCCAAGGGCCGGGCCATCTCCTCGCTGAGGAGATCCCATTGAGCTGAACAAATGCAAAGGACACAAAGACTTGCTTTGCTTCCTTGGTGATGAGCCTCCAGATGGCAGCTGATGAGGTTTTTGTTTTGAATACTTTATTTATAAATTTTAGACCACATTACATTCAATTGTAAACTATTTTTAAGATTAATCTTGGGATAATATCCTCCCATCCCCCTCAACCCACCCCTACCCTCCCAAACCCGCCATCCCCTTAAAAAAAGAAAGAAAAAAGGTGAAAAACAGAGAATGCCAAGAAAATAAAACATTTATACCATAAAGTCCATATTGGACATTAACAAGAGGAGAGGTCTTCAGGGAGCCCATTAAACATGAAGACCGAAATTTTGTAAATTTGGGCTCCATATTTTCCAAAATCATATTTAACTCACTGTTTATAAGTAATTTTCTCTACAACTGTGAAGTTCTGTGTGCCATCTTTTCATGCCTAAATTTATTTCTGATTTCCATGATATTGCTGTACATTTCCTAGCAACTGCTAAACCAATGGTTCACAACCTTTTTCTTTCCTCTCACATCGCACTTTAAGTAATCCCTGTGCCATTGGTGCTTTGTGATTTGTAAGGGATTTCTTAAGGTGGGATGTGGGTGGGAAGGAAACATTGAGAACCGCTGCTCTAGAACCAATTGTTACTGAAATAGTTTGCTGGAGAAAAATGGTCATTGGCCCATTTCCTTTGGAGATCTGAAACCATGCACATAACGAGTCCATTAGAGACGATTAAAACAGTGGTTTTCAAACATTTTCTTCCCACCCATGTCCCACCTTAAGCAATCCCTTTCTAATCACAGACCACCGATAGCATGGTTTCAGAATGCTAAAGGAAATGGGCCAATGACCATTTTACTCACGCAAAATATTTCAGTAACAATTGGGTCTGGAGCAGCGGTTCTCAACCTTCCCTTCCCACCAACATCCCACCATAATAAATCCCTTACTAATCACAGAGCACTGATGGCAGAGGGATTTCTTAAAGTGGGATGTGAGGTTTTTTTTTGGGGGGGGGCATTTGAAACCACTGCTTTAGACTTTTTCAGAAACCTGTGGTACTCACTTTTTCATGGCACTTGTAAGGAACCCACCTTTGGTGGATAGGGCCCACAGAATTTCTTGTCCGAAGCCATTGGGTGAAAAGAAGCATCGCCTGGGAATTCTTTGTTTCCGTTACTTCCTTATCAAAGAGATGAGGCAAGAAAATGTGGAAAACAAACTTTTAAAGGAGCAGAGAGCCGCACAGTTGAAGATTTTTCTCCTGACGGGCTTGCTGAGACAATTGAATGCAGCGAGACGATGGCTCAATAATTGTCATCCTTCCCTTCCCTTCACGTTTGAAGACTTCTCCGCCTGGTATTGACCCCAGGATGGATCGACCCTTCGGAGGAAGGATGGAACTTCCTGAGGGAATTCAAACCTGCATTGTTAGGACATGAGCCTTTTATCATCTGTGGGGAGAGGTTCATGAAGGATTGTCAAAAGCACAATATTTGTGCAGGGCTTGCTGTGACTATAGAAGGCTGTGACATAGTTTTTGGGAGATAAATTGGGAAAGGTTTGTTAGAGTAGGTTACATACAAACACTTTAAAACAGATCTTATTTAAAATACTAGAGCTCTGCCCCATGCTAGAAATGTCGGGGCCAACAGTCTTTGCAAGAGCTTTGGAGAGTGCCCAAGAGACTTCACTAATGGATTGCTGTTTACAAAAAGGGAACAGATGAAAGATCTTGTTGGAACCGCAGATTGTCTGGAAGAGAATCTGCTGTTCTAAGAGGGTCATGTGGTTTTGCATGCAGAGTGAGTCAAACAGTATTTCTCTCAGAGAGATAGAGAGAGAGATTACTTCTACAGTGCTACAGCCAGCAGAAGCAGCTGGGACTGGAACAGGACAAGTTGGCAAGCTTGTGGAAAACCCCATTTGGAAGATAGGAACATAGGAACATAGGAAGTAGGAACGGGAGTAGGCCAAAAATGGCCCATCGAGCCTGCTCTGTCATTCAATACAATCATGGCTGATCTAATTTGTGACCTAACTCCACCTACCTGCCTTCTCCCCATATCCCCTAATTCCTCTATCATGTAAAAATTTATCTAACCGAATTTTAAATATGTTTAATGAGGCAGCCTCAACCACTTCCCTGGTTAGAGAATTCCAAACATTCACTACTCTCTGGGAAAAACTATTTTTCCTCATCTCTGTCCTAAATCTACTCCCCCGAATCTTGAGACTGTGTCCTCTTGTTTTAAAGAAGGTAGACCTCAAAAAGTGGCTATGGAATCTGGATTGGACTCTGTGTTTACTGTTTGGGAAGGGATTGTTTCTCAAATGGATAATATGTCAAAACAAATGTCAACTCAAATGACCCAAGGATTTATGTAGGAGAAAACAAAAATGAATATTTTGTGTGATGAAATGTCAACTATGAAACATTTTAGTTTTAGTTTCCCCGGCCAGCTCAAAAAACCTTCCTACATCTATCCTATCCATACCCTTCATAATCCTCTATGTTTCTATAAGATCTCCTCTCATTCTTCTGAACTCGAGCGAATACAATCCTAGACGATTTAATCTTTCATCATAAGTCAACCCCTTCATCCCAGGGATCAACCTAGTAAACCTCCTCTGGACCGTCTCCAAAGCCAGTGTATCCTTCCTCAAATATGGAGACCAGAACTGGACACAGTACTCCAGGTGCGGTCTCACCGGTACCTTATATAGTTGCAACATTACCTCCCTACTCCTGAATTCAATTCCTCTAGCGACGAAGGCCAACATTCCATTTGCCTTCTTAATAACCTGCTGCACCTGCAACCTAACTTTTTGTGATTCATGCACAAGCCTCCCAAGTCCCTCTGCACTACAGCATGCTGTAGTTTTTCACCCTTTAAATAATATTCAGCTCTTTTATTTTTCTTGCCAAAGTGGATAACCTCACCCTTACTAACATTGTACTCCATCGGCCAGACCTTTGCCCACTCATCCAGCTTAACTCTATCCCTCTGCAGACTCTCCACGTCCTCATTACAATTTGCTCTTCCACTCAATTTGGTGTCATCCGCAAACTTGGCTACACCACATTTTGTCCCCTCCTCCAAGTCATCAATGTAAATGATGAACAGTTGTGGGCCTAACACTGACCCCTGCGGCACCCCACTTACCACTCTCTGCCAACCTGAAAAACTCCCATTTATCCCGACTCTCCGCCTCCTGTCAGACAACCAATTTTCAATCCAGGCCAATATACTTCCCCGGACTCCACTTTCCTGTAACTTACTGAGAAGTCTCTTGTGCGGCACCTTATCAAACGCTTTCTGGAAATCCAAATATACAACATCAACCTGTTCTCCTCTATCCACCGCACCCATTATATCCTCAAAGAATCCTAACAAGTTTGTCAAACAAGATCTTCCCTTTCTAAAACCATGCTGTGTCTGTCTGATTGAACTCTTACATTCCAAAAGTTTCACTATTTCATCTTTAATGACGGCTTCAAGCATTTTTCCAACTACAGACTTCAAGCTAATTGGCCGATAATTTCCAGTCTTCTGCCTACATCCCTTCTTAAAAAGTGGCGTGACATTTGCTGTCTTCCAGTCTGCCGGGACCTGCCCAGAATCCAAGGAATTTTGGTCTATGACCACCAATGCATCAACTATAACTTCTGCCATTTCCTTCATAAACCTTGGATGCATATCATCAGGACCAGGTGATTTGTCTGGCTTTAGTCCCATTAGTTTCTCCATCACTACTTCCTTTGTAACAACTATTTTATCAAGGCCCTCCCGAACATTCACATCCTTAACTCCGCCCGCACTTGGGCATGCTGGACGTGTCTTCCACCGTGAAGACTGACACAAAATATTTGTTCAATGCCTCGGCCATTTCCTCGTTTTTTGCTTCCAGTTTTCCTTTCTCAACCTCCAAGGGTCCTATGTTAACTCTGGCCACCCTCTTCCGTTTTATATATTTATAAAATTTTTTGCTTTCAGTTTTTATATTTTGTGCCAATTTACTTTCATAATCCTTTTTCCCATTTCTTACTACCCGCATTGTAACCCCTTGTTGTCTCTTAAAGTTTTCCCAATCTTCCAGTTTCCCACTGCTCTTTGCAGCTTTGTACACCTGCGCCTTCAATTTTATACTCTCCTTTATTTCCTTTGTTAACCATGGTTGATTTTTCCCTCCCTTGCTGCCCTTTTTCCTGACCGGAATATATTTTTGTTGAGCATTACAAAATATTTCTTTGAAAATCTTCCACTGTTCCTCAACTGTTTCATCAATCAGCCTGTGCTCCCAGTCCACTCAGCCCAATTCCTCCCTCATCCTATGGTAGTCACCCCTGTTGAAGCATAATATATGAGTTTTAGATCTAACTATTTCCCCCTTCCATCTGAATGAGAAATTCAATCATACTATGATCGCTATTTCCCAGATGGTCTCTGCCTATTACATCATTTACTCGACCTGTCTCATTGCACAACACGAGATCCAGGAGAGCATTTTCTCTTATGGGTTCCTTAACATGCTGCTCAAGAAAGCTATCGCGGATGCATTCTATGAAGTCCTCTTCCAGACTCCCACGACCAACTTGATTTTCCCAATCTATGTGGAAGTTAAAGTCCCCCATGACGACTGCCGTATCATTATTACAGCCTCACTTATCTCTCTATTTATTTCCTGTGCCACTAAACTATTGTTATTTGGTGGGCGATAGATAACACCCACCAATAATTTTTCCCTTTGTTATTCTTTATCTCTACCCAAATAGACTCAACATTATGCTCTTTAGATCTTATATCCTTCCTCACTACTGCCTGGAGCTCATCTTTGATTAAGAGTGCAACTCCACCTCCCTTACCATCCTGTCTATCTCTTTCCACCACCTGATACCCTTGAAAGTTTAATTCCCATTTAGGGTCACCTTGTAGCCATGTTTCCGTGATGGCGACCAAATCATAGACATGGGTACCGATTTGCACCTCAAGTTCACTAACCTTATTTCTAATACTGCAGGCATTCAGATAAAGTGCCCTTATGCTCTTTGTCCTTTTAATATCTAGCGACTTCTGTAACCTTTTCTTTTGATTTTTCTGCCCACTATTTTTCTTTGTAATTTTCTTAACACTGTCATTGATCCGAAAACTCACTGCACCATCTGATTTTTTACTTTCTCCTCCCAACATTACTTTTCCTATTTTACTTTTCCTGGCCATTACTTGATCTTCCCTACCCTTTTCCCTAGCACTCTGGTTCCCATACCCCTACCAAATTAGTTTAAACCTTGCCCCACTGCTGTACCAAACATACTTGCCAAAATGTTGACACCTTTTGGATTTAGGTGCAACCCGTCCCTCTTGTAAAGATCATGCCTTCCCCAAAAGAGATCCCAATGATCCAAGAAGCCAAATCCTTGCCTTGTACACCAGCCCCTCAGCCACACGTTCATTTTCCTTATCCTTACATTCTTTTCATCACTTGCCTTTGAAACAGGTAGTAATCCCGAGATCACCACCCTAGCGTTCCTGTCTTTCAGCTTTCGTCCCAACTCACTGTAATCCCTTTTCATTACCTCCTCCCTTTTCTTGTCAATGTCGTTTGTACCCACATGTACCAAGACATCAGGCTGCTCTCCCTCTCCTCAGAATATTTTGGACCCGATTTGTGATATCTCGTACCCTTGCACCAGGGAGGCAGCACACCATGCGGGTATACTTATCTGGCTCACAGAACCTCCTGTCTGTACCCCTGACAATGGAGTCCTCAATAACTACTGCATTTCTCCTTTTCTTTTTCTTTGCACCACTCTGCCAGGCTCATTGCCATTGACCTGGTGCCCGTGGCCATCTTCTGTCCGGTCATCTCCCTCAACAGAATCCAACACAACGTAACTGTTGCTGAGTGGGATAGTCACTGGTGTGCTCTCCGTTTTTCTCGCTTTTTTCTTTCCCCCCCTGACGGTTTCCCACTGACCTGACAGGTTCTAGAGTATTTATCACCCTGACAGTTGAGTCGATTAACTCCTCACTCTCCCTTACAAGCCACAGGTCATCAATCTGCAACTCCATATCCCTAATTCGCTCCCTTAGTAACTGTATCTCGGTACACCTGGTGCAGATGTGGCCATTTGGGAGGATGGAGGTCACCCATTGTTCCCATATCTGACACCCAGTACAGAGCACTCACCCTATTGGCATGACTCTGAATACGAAGGCAAATAACTCAGCTTACCTTTTCTCCTTGCCTGCTTTCGCTGAAACTCACTCACTGAGCTGCTCCTCACTGGCCGCTCCCACCCCTTTCACTCCTTTTATTGGCCCCTTGACCAAGGAGCAAGCTCCTCCTCCTCTGACTCACAGCGTGACTCTCTCCAATCTCCTCCTCCGACTCCCAGCCGAACCAAGATGGGTTGTAAAGTGCTTGATTCAGCCTGGTCGATAGGTCTTCATCCAATCCAATGTATCCTAACTGGACTGCACATGTATTAACTCTTTGACAATAAAATATGGTTGGCTTGATATCTTGAGATTTTTACATCCTCTGCACAAAGAATTTTTTCCTTTTTTTCCATGTTAATTGTAAATAATCACAAATTGATTATTTTTCGGTTGACACTTGTCTAGTACCCATGGTTACTTACTGTGCACATGATGCATCATTATTGTCAGAATACGCACCTTTGAAATTAGTAATGAAGTTCCCCGACTTTATATCCAACCCCCTCACAATGGAGATTTAATGCTACGTTGTTGCAGGTTTTGAAGTTTGTAAATTTTATTAAAGAACAAATCTCACAATTTTTCAAATCAAGCGTTACTGAGGGAATGTGAAATCTGATTATTTGGGACAAGATGAAATCTTTTCTTCTGGGACAAGCAATTTCATACTCAGCAGATTTGAGGAAGAAAATCAAAGCAGAACCTACATTGAAAAACAACAGTTAAAGAAACTGATAATGTTTATTCAGTGATTCCTACTGATGATCTTTACAAAAGAAGGAAAGAACTCAACATGCCGCATGACTTGCTCTTGACCTCCCCTTTTGAGAGCCAACTTCTTAAATCTAAGCAGTAGTTTTACGTATCTGGAGATAAATCAGGTAAATTGTTGGCTGATCAACTAAAAGCAGATATGGTTAGAAAATAAAATTTGATAATATGTAAAGTTGATGGAAACTTATCTTTTACATGAACATGAAATTAATAAAACATTTTTAGTTTTTTTATTCTAATTTATATAAAGCTGACGATCCAGATAACAACAGTAAAATCTTTCAATGATACTCTATCCTTTCATTTATGTAGTCTTCACTGACTCCATATCTTCTGGGACTTTGTCTAGACATTTTATGAGGCATCTATTTCATTAATTCCTGAAAAAAAAATAAAGACCTCACTGATCGCGCCTCCTATGGGCTGATGTTATTAAATGTAGATTCTAAAATTTTTGCCAACAGACGAGAGAATATTCTACCTAAAGTTATATATGAGGATCAAACGGGGTTCATTAAGAATAGGTATTCTCATTTTAATATTCGAAGATTATATATTATTTACTCTCCTCCATCTGAAGAACCTGAATGTGTTGTATCCCTCAATGCTGAAAAAGCATTTGACAGAGTGGAATGGCCCTACTTATTTGAGATCTTAAGATAATTTAATTTGGTTTGGGATTTATTGCTTAGTTTAAAATGATTGATCAAGCTCCAATGGCTGTGGTTATTACTAATAATGAAAAGTCTCTTTGTTTTAGGCAGTTTATGGGCACTCAGAGGGCTGCCCTCTTACTCCTTTGCTATTTAATTTGGCTCTGAAGCCATTAGTTATTGCCCCTCAAGACTCCAATGACATGCAAGGCATCAAGAGGGGTAACACGATACATAAAGTTTCATTACATGCAGACAATTTATTAGTTTATATTTCTGAACCTAAAAAATCCCTTTAATGCTTTCTGAATTTGGTAGTTTTTCAGGATACTGTGATGGATTATGTGATATTTTATATTGTATATAGATATGTTTTAAAGGAGATAAATTGTGGCAAGTTCTTTTTACAAACAAACACAGACACTTCAAAACAGATCTCATTTAAAATGCCAGAGCTCTGCTCAAACCAGACAGTCCAGCATTTGAGGGCCTTTGCAAAAACTTTGAAGATTGCCTATAAGGACTTCACAAGTAGGTGTTAATTGGACACGATGTTGAGTAATGGATTATTGTTTTGGAAAGCAACAGATGAAGGAACTCAGATTAAATCTGGAGCTGCAGTTTGTCTGAGTGCAATTGGCTGTTCTAAGAGGGACATGTGGTTTTATCTGAGAAAGAAAGGGGGGGGGGAGAGACAGACAGAGAGAGAGAGAGAGTTCAGTTCTACAGTTCAGCAGCAGCAGCTGGGACTGGAACAGGACAAGCTGGCAAGCTTGTGGAAAACCCCATTTTGAATATGTTGTGAGTTCTTAGTTCAGCCTGGTCAAAGCCCTTGTGAGGAGATGGCTGGCAGCATAATGTTTCATTTGAAATAAGGGAAACAGAAGAGGAACTCTGTGGTGACCTGAAAGAAAGAGGTAATCACCTGGAAAACCCTGATGGGGTAAGTTTCTTTGGCAAGACACTGACGTGGCTGATCAGAAGGAATCAGTTGTGGGTGTCCAACGAGCAACAAATCTCTCTCTGAAAACCAACAAGATCCTTCCTGGGCGTTAACCATTTACCTTTCAAGCACCAAAGCCCGGTGAAAATTGATAAATGTTAAAGTCTGTGCACAGTATAAGAATTGTCTGAAACCAATAAACTTGGAGGAATGAGAAGTGAGATTGGACTGTGAATCAAAGAACTTTTCTGAACTTACACACACATTATATACACGTGCACTTTGAATTAGAAGGGGGTTAAGCTAGGTCAAGTTAATAGTAATAAGTTAAAGTTTGATCCTGTTTACACATTTAAAGATAATGAAAAGTAACTTTTGTTTAAGTAACCATTTGTCTTGGTGAATTTCTGTTGCTGCCGGGCTTTGGGGTCCTCTGGGCTCATAACAATACAAATTAAATATTTCTAGGAGTGAACTTTTTCCTATTAATTATATGAGCAAAGTTGTTAAGAACCAATTTTTTTATTTGGGTATTAAAATTACGAGAAATTTTAAGGATCTGTATAATTATCTCATCCTGATAGAATGTACAAAAGAAATGCTTTCCAGGTGGTCTCCAATGGCGCTATCATTAGTTGGTCGTATTAGCACAATTAAAATGATAATTTTACCAAAGTTTTTATGTACTTTTTAAGCAGTACCTTCCTTCCTCCCCAAAGTATTTTTTTGACAAGGTAGTCTCTAAGATATCTTCTTACATTTGGAATAATAAAAATCCTAGATTGAGCAAACCTTGATCGCAGAAACAAAAGCTGGAGGAATGGCTCTCCCTAAATTTAGATTTTATTATCGGCTTTTAATATCCGATTTTGTATTTATTATTCAGCCGTACATGAAAGACCTTTATGGGTAGATTTGGAGAGGAATTCCCTTGATGGGGGGGGGGGGGGGGGTACTCATTGGCCTCATTGCTGGGAGCTCCTTTCCCCTTTGCGATATCCAAAATGAACAAAGATCTTAAGCCGGTTCTTAAGCATCCAATAAGAATTTGGTTCCAGTTTCATAATTTATTTTTTTTGTGTTTAATAATTTTATCTAGTGAAATACACCTTTTTTTAAAAAAGCATCTTTGATTGATCAGGCTTTTTCAGTATGGAAACTAAAGTAGTAATAACCTTTTCATATCTATTTGCAGGAGACGGCTTAATGTCTTTCAGTCAGTTAGTAGACAAGCATGATTTCAGCAAGGCCCAATTTTTTTTAGATATTTGCAAATTCGGAACTTTCTGCGTACTTTACTTTCCAAACTATCCTCCCGCTCACCCATCTAATATGACAGAAACCCTTTTTCTGGTGCATCCATTTCAAAAATAGCTACAATTTATAATTGGTTAATACAACTGATATCCAATGAAAAAATTAAAGGTGCTTGGGAATTGGAATTCCAAGTATTGCTTCCAGACGACCAACGAGATCATATTTTTTGACTAGTAAATACTTCATCAATTTGTGCCTCGTTGCTTGATTCAGTTCAAGGTGATATATCGGGCACACATGTCTCAAGGTAAGTTGGCCCGCATTTTTACCAATGTTAACCCTACTTGTGATCTTGTGATAGGTGCAAAGTTGAGGTGGCCCCTTTAACTCATATGTTCTGGTCATGATCCAAGCAAGGTGATTTTTGGAAAGGTGTCTTTGAAACCCTAGCAGAAGTTCTAAGATCAGAATGACAACTATAACAGCTATTTTTGGAATCATACCATTGGAGTCTGGGCATACGCTTGTTTCCGCACAGCGAATAATTGCCTTTTCAACCTTATTGGCTAGAAAAGCCACATTGCTTAAATGGAACCCTAACCCTAACCCACCCACTCGACTTCAAGGGGCTCTCTGCTGTCATGTCATGTTTAAGTTTGGAGAAAAATTAGGAGTCGGACATTTGATACCTTTTAAATTTGAAGAAGTCTGGCGACCCGTTTATTCAATATTTCCATATAGATTAAGATTTATGAATTTACACTGGATTCTCTCCGATTTCCTTACGGTAAATTTGGTTTTAACCAGGAAACCCTTTGTTTTCCTCAGAATGTCCCTCTTTATTTCTTTTTTTTTTAGATTAGTTAGAGAGGATTTTGTAATAAAAAGGAGAAGAAATTTATGGTTAATATATATTTGTTAAAAAATAAAATGTTCTTTTTCTTGTACACTTGTAAATACATGAATGTACTGTAACTCTCCTCTGGTATATAGTCGCTATAACTCAATAAACAGATTGAAAAAAACAAGAACAATCCCTGGTGATAAAAGTTTAATGCAAAAAAGGAAATATTTGCCGCAAACATTTGATCCAGCCCTGATTTTCACAGACCTCGCACGTCTTTCAATTTCTCTTTTCTTTTTTGAAGTCGCTTGTAAACTGCGCACCCTTCATAAACATATCCCCAGTGCCTTGTAGCACCCATGGGGTATCGATTTCCATTGGTTGGGGGAGACTAGATCTAGGGGTTCAGGGGAGTAGATTTAGGAGAGATGAGGAACTGCTTTTCCCAGAGAGTGGTGAATCTCCTACGAACGCTGCCATTGAAGCAACGGTTACCACTGTAAACATATTTAACACGTTTGGATTGATTTTTACGTAGTAGGGGAATAAAGGGATATGGGGAAAAGGCAGGTAGGTGAGGACACGCCTATCATTAGATCAGCTACGATCTCTTTGAATGGCGGAGCAGGCTCAATGGGCCAATTGGCCCACGCCTCCTCCTATTTCATATGCTCTTCAGTGCAGGTATCGGACTGTGGCTTGAGTGCCACCGGAGATTGCACGGCCAGCTCACAGCTCCATTTCCTCTCGCTGTTCCCACGTCCTAAACGGTTCAATGGGTGCTGTGAAGTTGTCCCCTACATATGGTAAAATCCGGAGGGAGGCGACTGGAACGCAGGGAGGATGGAGGAGAACTGGCGCACGTTTGGTGTAAATCACTGAATGGTTAGCGGCATCCTGTTAAAGCGCCAGCGACCCAGGTTTGAATCTGGTGCTGTCTGTAAGGAGTTTCCATGTTCTCCCCGCGTCCGTGTGGGTTTCCGCCCAGCCTTCAAAAAGATATTGTGGTTGTAGACTAATTGGGGTATCTGGGAAGCTCGAAGGGCCCGTTACTGTGCTGTATCTAAACCCCCTTGTGGGATGAAGGGCTGGGTGACCGACACCGTTGATCATGCCAATGTGGCTTGAGAAGGCTTCAGCGAATCCAGAACATGCATTGTCACTGAACATCCCGGTGACGAGCCACACAGCCAATCTGGACTGACGGGCCAGTGGAAAAAAATCCCTCCACCTCCCCCCTCTATCAGTGCACAACAACCCGACTTTTGAATGGAGATAGTTCAGTCAACAGAACTGTTGCCTCGCAGAGCCAGCATACCGGGGTCGAATGACCCCGACCCCCTCCTGCAGAGCTGTTGCAGCGGGCATTTTATCTCCCACACCCTGAGGAAGTGCGGATTTTTGGGCTCCCAGTGTGCAGGTGAGTTGATGGGAATGTGAGGGGAAGGTCAAGACTCAGAATTTATTGTCATGAACGCGTAGGGAGGTCAATTGGTGTCAGTGGGTGGTTAAATCACTGAAGCATGATTGGCTCCTTCCCGTGTACACCCCGATTGGGGGGGGGGGGGTTGTAACTTCAAATACACGACGCAGTGCATTGTGAACTGTAGCCTGCGGCCCAGCACCCCGGAAACTTACAGGGGAGGCGTTATGGAGAACAAACCCTGCAGCCGCGAGAACCTTGAGGGACATCAGTGGAGCTGGTGGGAATCAGCGCGTCAGGTGGCATCCACGGGGAGGAGTGGTCAGGTAACGATTCTCGTCCTTGCACATGAGAAGGGGAAACAGCAAGTTCGTAAAGTGCGGGGGTTGGTGCGACGGGATACAGGGCAGCGGGGGGGAGGAGTGAGAAAATGGATCGGCTCGTGATTGAATGGCAGGGAAGACTCGATGGGCTGAATAGCCTATTTCTCCTACTATCTCTTAAATTCTTGAATGGTAAGACAGATGTGACAGAACATAGATATGTTTTTGGGAGATAAATTGGGGCAGGTATTGTTAGTGTAGGTCACATACAAACACTTCAAGACAGATCTTATTTGAAATACTGGATCTCTGCTCATGCTAGACATGTCAGCACAGCCTTTTCAAAAGCTTTGGAGAGTGCCCAAGAGACTTCACTAATGCACTGTTGTTTACAAAACGACAACAGATGTAAGAGCTGTTGACTGGAGGTCACATATTGACTGGAAGAAAACTTGCTGATCTAAGAGGGTCATGTGATTTTTGCAAGCAGAGAGAGTCAAACAGGCTTTCTTTCAGAGAGAGAGAGATACAGACATCACTTCTACAGTTTTACAGTCAGCAGCAGTAGCTGGGACTGGAACATGACAAACTGACAAGCTTGTGGTAAACCCCATTTGGAAGACGGGTTGTGAGTGCTTAGTTCAGCCTGGTCAAAACCCTCGTAGTTCATGCAAGAGAGGACTGGCTGTCTAATGTTTCACTTGGAATAAGAGAAACAAAAAGGCACTCTGTGGTGACCTGAAAGAAAGAGGTTATCATCTGGAGAACCCTGAGGGGGTAGGTTTCTTCGGCAAGACACTGAACTGGCTGATGGAAGTAAATGTACAACAAATCTCTCTCTGAAAACCGACAAGAACCTTCCTGAGCAGTAACCATTTACCTTTCAAGCACCAAAGCCTGGTGAACTTTATAAATGTTAAATTCTGTGCACAGTATAAGAATTGCCTGCAACCAGTGAACTTGGAGGAATGAAAAGTGAGATTGGACTGTGAACCAAAGAACTTTTCTGAACTTGCACACACATTACATACACGTGATGTAAATTAGAAGGGGGTTGACTCTATGGAGGTGGACCCATCGAGGAGCTCAGCGGCCGAGGGGCGCGCATGGATTGCGGGCGACCTGTGGGCAAAGGACCCACTTGGGGTGCAGGAGTCTGCCTCGTGGGAGCCATGTATCGGAGGCCAGAATTGAGAGGTTGCTGAGGGCATGGAGGAAACCCGACGCTGAAGCATTCTTGATGGTGTCGGAGGTTTCGATCTGGAGCTCGGTGGGGGGGGGGGGGGGGTGGTGGTGTGGGGGGGAGACTGTGCCTGATGTGACGGATTATGTTACATTTTATATTGTATATAGATTTGTTTTAAAGGAGATAAATCAAGGCAGGTTTTTTTTAGTGCAAGTTACAAACAAACAGATCTCATTTAAAATGCCAAGCCAGACATTGGGACCAGTCAGAATAATAGATCAGCAGAGACTAGATGAACCAAAGGGCCTGTCCCTCAAGTTTAGATTTGGCCTCATGCTGCCAAAGGCTGAGGACAGATGTACCTTTCTGGTAATGGCAAGAATTAAAATAGCCAATTACAGGATCCACCTTGGAGGATTGGGAGGGGGCCTCGGCTGTCACTGTGGGGAGCGGCTGGGTGGGGAAAATGTTACAGAGGGGTGGGGTCCTCGGCTCCACGGTGAAAGTCGCCGCGCTGGCCGCCAGTCTTGCTCAGTAGCTTGACGTCCTCCACCATGATCTCGTGGGTGACAGCCTTGCACATGTCGTAGAGGGCGAGAGCAGCCATGCTGACCGCCACGAGGGCCTCCATCTCCACGCCGGTCTTGGCCTCAGCGCCACAGGTCGCCGTGACGACCGCTGCCAGCCGGGTCGGGTCCAGTGCCACGGACACCTCGATGCAGTGCAGTGGCACTGGGTGGCACAGGGGCACCAGCTGGCTGGTCAGCTTGGCCGCGCAGACGCCAGCTAGCCGGGCCACGGTCAGCGCATCTCCCTTCCGCAGCCGGTTGTCCCTCACCAGGGTGAATGCCCGCTCCCCCAGCCGCACCGTCGCCTGGGCGACCGCCTCACGCCGGGTGATCGGCTTGTCCCCCACGTCCACCATGGAGGCCCTGCCCTGCTTGTCGATGTGAGTCAGACACTCAGGCCCCTCCCCTGCATTGCTGTGGGTGCTGAGCGCCCGCGCTCCCAGGCCCATCGGTCTCCTCTCCACAACGACCAGTGGCAGCTGGAACTGGGCGACCCCTGACTTCCTCCCCGCGGGTGGGCCTCTCCCAGACAGACGATGGCTCCAGCTCAGGACGGGATCACCATCTGCAAGCCGGGATAGGGGGAAAAAAAGAACACGGGATGGTGAAACGGTGGCGTAGGGACAACCCCATCCCCCCCCCTCCTCACCATCCCAACACTAAGCAGCTCCGAGCTCGAGGACTGCAGAGGCTTCACCTTTGCCCCCAGACCCCATCCAGCCCATTACCCAGCAACCAGCTTGGTCACCTTGGCACAATATTTGGAGGGTGGATAGAACAAGGCAGACAAGGTGGTGTGTGACACAGGATGTGGCAAGATTGTTCATTGCCACATGTACTGAGATAGAGTGATAAACTTTGTTTGGGGTTCTATCCCGGTACAGTTAAGTACACAAGGCCAGCCGTTCTCAACCTTTGGTCAGCTATTGGCGTAGTGTGAATATGGGCAGAGTAGATGTAGAAAGGCAGTTTCCCGTGCTGTGAGAGTCTAGGACAACAGGTCACAACTTCAGGAATGATGGGCGTCCGCTGAGCACAGAGATGCAGAGGAATTTCTTCAGCCAGAAGGTGGTAAAACCTGTAGAATTTGTTGCCATGGCAGGGGGGGGGGGGGTTGTGGGGGCCAGGTCATTGGGGGTATTTCAGGCAGAGATTGATAGGTTCTTGATTTGCGAGGTCATCAAAGGTCATGGGGCTGAGTGGGAAATGGATCAGGCTTGTGATTCAATGGTGAGGCAAACTCGATGGGCTGAATAGCCTATTTCTGTTCTGGATGTCGCATGGCCACAGGCCCAGCCCTGACTTTTGCAGTGGTGGCAGGAACAACTTAGCCTTGGGGCACATTTATCATCTTCTAATCAATAATTGACGGTGGCTTGGTAAACTGCACTGACCTTGATCAAGAGTGAAGTGTGAGGGACAGCGAGAGGAGGGTGTTTATCACATTGATGAATGGTAGAACTATTTTGGGAGTGAATGTGAAGTGGGAAAATTGATCAGCTCATGATTAAATGGTGGGGCAGACTCGATGGGCTGAATAGCCGACTTCGGCTCCGTTGTCTTAGGGTCTTATTGCTCCCCACCCCCGTCGCCCCCCCCCCACCCCGTGGATTCTACCCAGTTTCTGCTCCCCTTTTCCCCATGAGGTGGTCATTTCGTTATTTTTTTGTCTGTACTTCTCTCCTACTGACAACGTTAAAAAAAAATGAAATAATTATGTGCTGTGGGACCATTGATAATGACTTCACCAGGCCATAGAATTATTGAGTCACAGCATGACGCCACACAGAACAGGGCCTTTAGCCGAACTTGTCTCTGCCAACCAAGCTGGCCTTCTGCAAATCAAACTGAATTGCAGAATTTTGTGTTACAGAGAAAAAGTTCAGATGTTCACAAGAGTAGCTTCCACTGATACAAGACCTTAGCTTCACCCCACTTGAAGACTTGGCCTCCACAGCTATCTGTTGCAATAAATTCATCACCCTTATCTCTGTTCCAATGGGATGTCCTTTTATCCTGAGGCTGTGCCCACTTTAGAATTGACCTGGTTAAAGGATGGGTCAGTGAGTTTGCAGATGACACAAAGATTGGGGATGAAGCTGAAGGTTGTCGAAGGTTACAAGAGGATATGGGCAGAAAAGTGGCAGATGGATTTTGATACAGGTAAGTGTGAGGTGATGCACTTTGGAAGGACAAACCTGAAGGCTGAATGCAGGGGAACGGTCAGTTACTTAGAGTGCGGATGAACAGAGGGATCTTGGGGTTCAAATCCATACATCCATCGAGGTCGCCACACAGGTTGATAGGATAGTTAAGATGGCCAAGGGGATGCTGCGATTCATTAATAGGGGGATTGAGTTTGGGAGTCGAGAGGTCATGTTGCAACTCTACGAATCTCTGGTAAGGTCACACTTGGGGTATTGTGTTCAGTTCTGGTCACTTCACTGCAGGTAGGATGTGGAGGCTGTAGAGAGGTACAGAGGTTTACCATGATGCTGACTGGATTGGAGAGCACACCTTAAGAGGATAGGTTAGTGAACTTGGCCTTTTCTCCTTGGAGCAACAGAGGATGAGGGGTGACCTGATAAGGCTGTATATGATGAACGTACATTGATCGTATGGATGGCCACAGGGTTTTTCCCCAGGGCTGAAATGGCTAACACCAGGGGGCATAGTTTTCTGGGGCTTGGGAGTAAGAACAGTACAGGGGGAATGCAAGAGGCAAGCTCTTCACACAGAGAGTGGTGGGTGCATGGAATGAACTGCTGGTAATGGAGGTGGAGGCAGGTGCAATCGGATCTATTAAGAGATCCCACAGTGGGGAAATTACCAGTGGGACATACTTTAAATTAGATAAAGATGTTTTTCTTACAGAGCTGCCTTTGACTTGTAAACATTGCTGTTATTGCCACTCGTGGGCCGTGGCATGTTAGGCCGGAAGCCAAGTGGGCCTTTGTTGTGTGTGGAGGAAGCGTGGCCTCTCTGCCTATCTGGAATGTGTGTATTGCATGTGGTCACGTGTCCTCCCCATCTGAAACTTATTCAGAAGTCACATCACCTGTCAATCAAGGTTGGACTCCGACCACCCATTAGTGCACACCTTGCCGTTGGCTAATTTAAATCAACTCGGGTCATTATTGGCTAGAAGCACAGATTAGCACTGTGTATAACACATGCATAGCACATTCCCTCTGCCTCATGGACCAAGCCCTGGACATCGCTCCACGCCAGGTCAGTACTATGGACATTGATGGATGTGTCACAGGTAAGGTGTGCACTACACTGAAGCTGAACCGTAGTACTGCGATAGAACAATACGCAGACAGACGTATTCCGGTTGGTCAGGGAACCAGGAGTGTGTCAGAGTCCCTGCCAGTAGTTTGTGTGCGGATTGAGTATTGGTTTACCGTTGTCGAAATCCAACCAAAGTCTGAGGTGAATGTCTATATCGTCGCTTAAGTGAAATAGTGATCGAGTACCATTTAATGTTCTCCCCTTAATTAAAGTTATGGGTGATTGGATTCCTTGTGCCCAGACATATCTCTCTGTGAACCCAATGAAACTGATGCTCTTCCCAACACAAGCCTGAGACTGAAAAAGGTTGAACCACTGCAGACAGTTATTAGGACAGCACAACACTGTGGGATGATGGGCCTGTGCTGTCGATTCCCACATTCTATGCATGATGAAACACTTGGATTAACACATGGTGGGGAGGGGAGAGGAGGGGTGTGGGCCTGATGCGGCCACATGGAACAGGTCATTGGTATGCCACCTAACCCGAACACCACCACCTGTGGCTGACTTGGGATCTGTAAGTATAGGAGGCAGAAAGAAAGCCAAAGACAAACTGATGGATAACTGCTGGACAGGATGGAGGCCGATGACGAGTGGTGTGGGTCCCTTGTTGTTCGTGATTTACATTAATTATTTGGATGACAGGGTAGTAAATTGGGTGAGTAAATATACAGACAATACAAAAATAGGGGGAGTTGTGGATAGTGAGGATGGCTTTTGTGGACTGCAGGAGGATTTGGATTGCTTAGAAGAGTGGGCTGAGAGATGGCAGATGGAGGTAAATGAGATAAGTGTGAGGTGCTTCATTTTGGGAAGAATAATCAAAACAGGACATATACGGTGAAGGGGAGGGCGTTGAGGAATGCAGAGGAACAGAGAGATCTTGGAATAATGGTCCATCGTTCTCTGAAGGTGGATTCTCATGTGGATAGGGTGGTGAAGAAGGCTTTTGGTTTGCTGGCCTTTATAAATCAAAACATTGAATATTGGAGCTTGGAAATTATGCTACGACTGTTCAAGGCAATGCTGAGGGCAAGTTTGGAATATTGTGTGCAGTTCTGGTCCACAAATTATAGGAAGGAAATCAATAAGGTGCAGAGAAAATTTACTAAAATGTTGTCTGGACTCCAGTATCTAGAATATGGAGAAAGATTGAGTAGACTGGGTCTTTATTCATTGGAGCGTAGAAGGTTGAGAGGGGATTTGATAGAGGTATTTAAAATTATGAGGGGAATAGATAGAGAAGATGTGAATAGGCTCTTCACCTTGAGAGTAGGAGAGATTGGAACGAGGGGTCATAAGTTAAGGGTTATGGGGCAAAAGTTTAGAAGTAACATGGGAGGAAGCTTCTTCACTCAGAGAGTGGTGGCTGAGTGGAATGACCTTCCGGAAGAGGTGGTTGCAGCAGGGTCATTTTTGTCATTTAAGAGGAGGTTGGATGAGTGCATGGATGGGAGGGGATTGGAGGGTTATGGACAAGGAGCAGGTAGGTGGGATTAGTGGAGTTCAATTGGATCGGTATGGACTAGAAGGGCCGAGATGGCCTGTTTCCATACTGTAATTATTATATCGTAAAAATAAAATTATATATATGAACAAAATTTTAAAAAGACCCATCGTACGTACTGCGCTGTCACCCACCGATCAGGATCATGGGTCTGTTCTTCATCTGTGGTAGGCTGAACATCCCTGGAATGGAGCCAGATCAAAGCAGATCAGATAGCTTCCTTCTACCACCACGTCCGCACCTTCACCCTCCGTTACCAGAAAAGCTCGCCAAAGAGCCAGGATCACGCAGCAAGGAGCAGGATTTTTGCCCCCAACTCGCCCACGCTGACCCATTCTGGGCTAATGGTGCACAAAACATTAGCAGGTCCCACAACATCCATGGGAAGTGAAAGGCAGACGACGTTGGGGGCTGAGCCCTTCTCCAGCACTTCTGTCTACCTATGGATGATGTGTAACCTGCCCCGATGGATCACAGACCAGTGGGTTTCAACATTTTTCTTTCCACTTCAAGTATTCCCTATTCCATATATGCTCTGTGATTAGTAAGGGATTGCTTAAGGTCGCATGCAAGTGGAAAGAAAAAAGTTGAGAACCACTGTTTTAATCGTCCCTAATTGACTTGTTATGTGTAGGGTTTCAGAACTCCCAAAGAAATGGGCCAATAACAATTTTGCTCAAGCAAAGTATTTCAGTAACAATTGGGTCAAGAGCACCGACATACATTCCACTCACATACCACCTTAAACAATCCCTTGCTTAATCACAGAGCAACGATAGCATAGAGATTACTTAAAGTGAGATGTGAGTGGAAAGAAAAAGGTTTGAAACCACTGGTTTAGATATAGAGATCGGTAACAGGCCCTTTTGGCCCACGAGTCCTTGCTGTCCAATTACACTCATTTGGCCTTGGAAAATAATTCTTAGGAGGCAATGTTAGCAGAGCTGGAACTTTTTTCCTTTGGAGCGTAGAAGGATGAGAAGAGACTTAATAGAGGTCTACAAGATTCTAAGACCCAGCACCTGTTTCCCAGGGTAGGATCAGCAAACACCAGAGGACATGTGAAGGGAGGGAAGTTTAGTGGAGACATCCAGGGTAATTTTCTTTTTACACAGAGAGCTGTGGGTGCCTGGATTACCCTGTCTACCTTCGTTGCTACGTTCATTGATCTACGTACCCGTCCTCCCCACTCCCCCACCCCACCCAAGTCTCTTTGCCCTCCCGATACTCCGCCCCCTTGGATCTCCTCAGTGGAGGCACCAGCGATGACCTTACCTGCGTGCTGCTGCTTCTTTCTGCTGACCGCGGCTCCAATGATCTCCAGAATCTCCTCCTCCGTGGCTCCGGAGCGCAACACATCCCGCAGGGATACTTCAGTATTTCCAAAGAGGCAGACCTGCAAATCGAAGAACAGAGGATGCAGTCTGACCATTGGTCACCTGAGACTCTCGAGCACAGACGAGCCGCAAGGCTTTATGCTGAAGTTATCCATTGTCTCTCGAATCACAGATTTTAATTCGCCAGGATGATGGGAGGTTGGGGCAGTGAAATTAACCGGGAGTGAACACGGGTTAAAAATTATGTCCACGGTTATGTCTTGCTGTCTATAAGTACTGGGTTTGAAAGGGGCAATGCACTTCATACACACACAGTGGTTCTCAACCTTTTTCTTTCCACTCACATACCACTTTAAGTATTCTTTATGCCATAGGTGCTCTGTGATTACTAAGGGATTGCTTAAGGTGGTACGTGAGTGGAAAGAAAGAGTTTGAATCATTCTTAATTGATTCGTTATGTGCACGGTTTCAGAACTGCAAAGGAAATGGGCCAATGGCAATTTTTCTCAAGCATAATATTTCATTAACAATGGGGGCTAGAGCAGTGGTTCTCAACCTTCCCTTCCCACCCACATCCCACCTTAAGCAATCCCTTACTAATCACAGAGCACTGATGGCAGAGGGGTTACTTAACGTGGGATGTTAGTGTAAAGAAAAAGGTTGGGAACTACTGCACGAACTGCTAAGCTAATTGTGTACCCCCCCCCCAGTCGGTAGTTGCTTTTTTATTTTAGTTGGTTTGCAATAATCTGTTTAAATATCTGTTCAGCTGTATCAAGCAAGAATTTTATTGTACAACCTGTACGACCATGAACCACTTTCCTACTGGATTCCCGAAATCCCCAATTTCCTTCAATATGAACATCCGTGTGAACCATCGTCGAGTACACAACGGTGAAGTTTCCAGAGCACTTTAATGTTGGGTGTGAGTCGGCGGTAAATTATTGATACATATTTATTTTATATATCTTCCTGGATGTAATTATCACGTGCTGAATTTGGGATCAATGTACAGTGAAATCCCCCATTATCTGGAATCCAAGCAAGCAACCAGCAATAAAAAAATATCGTGGAAAATAAATAGGTAACAAATACAGAAATTTAAAATGGGTGCATTTTAAGTTCACCAATCACGAAATGCCCAATCTCAAGCAACCAGAAAATTCACTTATCTGGCATCCACCAATCTCCATTGGTGCCGGATACCAGGGGCTTTTACGTATGTGTGTGCACCATGATCTGGAGAAGTGCTGTACATGTGCAGCCAGGTCACAATAAAGTTGAACATGAAGGGATGCGGCTCAAAAGCACGTCCTGCCCCCCCTTTATAGGGATGGGGGGGGAGGGGGGGGAGTTGGTAGGAATCTATAGGGTCACTGGCCTTGCCTCTTACCTTCAAGCTGCCGTCGGCTGTGAGCCGCAGCCGGTTGCAGGAACCGCAGAAGTGTTCGGACATGGAGGTGATGAAACCGATCTGGCCCTGGAAACCAGGCACTTTGTACACCTATGGGAAGTTTGGGAAGAGATGCTGATGGATTGGAGGCTGATTTCTTTGAGTCACGAACCCCCCCCCCCCGGTCCCTTCACACTACAGAGGGAGGCCCTTGGGCACACAACCCCCATGCTAACCATTTGGCCCTCCTCCCGCGAGCCGGCATTAGGACCACATCCTTCCATGCCTTGCCCAGTGATTGTTTCTGCTTCCATCTCTACCTCTGAAGGGCTGTCCCAGAAACCATTTTACCCTCCATAACCCCTTTCACCCTGGGCATATGCCCTCTTGTTTTGGTACCTTGTAGAGTCACCCTGCATGGATGGAGGGGTAGGGGATCAAGCTGAAGAAAGGGATGGAATAGGCTGTCCTGGGGTGTTGTAAAACCTTCAGAGCCAGTAAGTTCACCTTCCATACAGAGATTGGCTCTGTCATGTCAGGAACATGATCATTTCAAAGCAAACTACATTTTGTTTTCCATTAAATACTGCAGCACAAAAAGAGGCTCTTCGGCCCATCTAGACCGTGCTGATGTATCTTTCCACCTATTCCCATCGACTACCCCTCCCATCCACGTATTCAATTTCTCTTAAATGTTGAAATCGAACTGTATCTATTACTTCTGCTGCCAGCTCGTCCCCCCCCAAACTCTCACCATCCTCTGAGTGAAGATGCTTTCCCCCAATATTCCCCTTAAACATTTCACCTTTCACTCTTAACCCATGTCCTCTGTTCTTGTCTCAATGGACCTCAGTGAAAAAAAGCCCGCTGATATTTACCCTATCAAAATCCCTCATAATTTTGCATCACTTTAAAATCTCGCCTCATTCTTTATGTTCCAGAGAATAAAGTCCTAACCTCAGCTCAAGTCCCAGCAACAACCCTGTCAATTTTCTCTGCACTCTTTCAATATTATTTAAGATTGTTATGTGACCAAAACTCTACACAATACTCCATATTTGGCCTCACCATTGTCTTATACAACTTCACCATGACATCCCAACTCCTGTACTAAGAACTTTGATTTACAAAGGCCAATATGCCAAAAAGATCTCTTTACAACCATATCTAATTTTGTGTCTGTATTCGCAGATCCCTCAGTTCTACCGCACTCCTCAGTGCCCCACCATTTACCGTGTATGTTCTACCTTGGTTTGTCCTTCCAAAATGCAACACCTCACACTTGCCTGCATTAAATTTCACCTGCCATTTTCAGTCCATTTTTCCAGCTGATCCAGATCCCTCTGCAAGCTTTGAGAAGCTTCCTCGCTGTCCACGACGCCTCCAACCTTAGTGCCATCTGCAAACTTGCTGATCCAATCGACCACATTATCATCCAGGTCATTGATACAGATGACAAACAACAATCGACCCAGCATTGATTCCTGAGGCACCCTATTAGTCACAAGCCCCCAGTTTGACAGGCATTCATCTACTACCACTCTCTGGCTTCTCCGCAAAGCTAATGTCTAATCCAATTTACTACCTCCTCCTTCATACAGAGCAAGTGGAAGCATCTTGACCAACCTCCCATAACAGGACCCTGTTGACGGCCTTAGTAAAGTCCATGCAGACAACATCTACTGCATTTTCTTCATTAACATTCCTGGTATCCTCCTCGTAAAGTTGTAAGAGTGGTTAGGCTTGATATAGCATGCAGAAACTCATGATGGCTATCTCTAATCAGTCCCTGACAATCCAAGTCTCTTAGGATACCTTCTAAAAACTTAACCACTGCTGTACGTCAGGTTCACTGGCCTATAATTTCCCAAATTATTAGAGGTTTTTCAAACAACAGAACAACATTAGCCATCCTCCAAACCTCCAGCACCTGAACCATGGCTCAGGTCAGGGCCCTGCAATTTCTACACGAGCCTCCATCAAGGTTCGAGGGGATATCTTGTCAGGCCCTGGGGAATCTTCACCCTTATTGGGTTTAAGACAATGAGCATCTCCTCTGTTTTCTGTATAGGTTCCATGACCTCTCTACCTTTTTTCCTATAGAATTTGTCTGTCTCCCAAGTAAATACAAATGCAAAAAAAAAAAATCAATTAAAAATCTCCATCTCTTTTGGCTCCAAGCAGAGATGATTAAGTTACTCTTCAAGAGGTCCAAATTTGTCACTTGCTCTCCTGCTTGTAGTACATCTCCAAAAGCCCTTGGGAATTTCCTTCGGCATGTCTCCCAGAGCTACCTCATGCTTTCTTTCAGCCCTTCTGCTTTCCTTCTCCAGGGTTTTCTTGCATAACTTACACTGCTCAAGTAGTTCAAGAGTTCCTTGCTGATTTTACCTGCTATGTCCCACCTTCTTCTTAACCAGAACTTCAATATCTCTCGAAAACTAAGGTCCCCAAAACCAGTCAGTCTTATCTTTAATTCTTACAGGAACATACAAACTCTGTCATCCCAAAATTATACAAACACTGTCCTGTCAAAAATATACAAACTCCACCATCTCAAAATTATACAAACACTGATGCAAACTCCGTCGTCCCAAAATTATACAAACACCGCCCTGCCAAAATGATACAAACTCAGTCGTCCCAAAATTATACAAACACTGTCCTGTCAAAAATATACAAACTCCACCAGCTCAAAATTATACAAACACTGATGCAAACTCCGTCGTCCCAAAATTATACAAACACTGTCCTGCCAAAATTATACAAACTCAGTCGTCCCAAAATTATACAAACACTGTCCTGTCAAAAATATACAAACTCCACCATCTCAAAATTATACAAACACTGATGCAAACTCCGTCGTCCCAAAATTATACAAACACCGTCCTGCCAAAATTATACAAACTCAGTCGTCCCAAAATTATACAAACACTGTCCTGTCAAAAATATACAAACTCCACCATCTCAAAATTATACAAACACTGATGCAAACTCCGTCGTCCCAAAATTATACAAACACCGTCCTGCCAAAATGATACAAACTCAGTCGTCCCAAAATTATACAAACACTGTCCTGTCAAAAATATACAAACTCCACCATCTCAAAATTATACAAACACTGATGCAAACTCCGTCGTCCCAAAATTATACAAACACCGCCCTGCCAAAATGATACAAACTCAGTCGTCCCAAAATTATACAAACACTGTCCTGTCAAAATTATACAAACACTGATGCAAACTCCGTCGTCCCAAAATTATACAAACACTGTCCTGCCAAAATTATACAAACTCAGTCATCCCAAAATTATACAAACACTGTCCTGTCAAAAATATACAAACTCCACCATCTCAAAATTATACAAACACTGATGCAAACTCCGTCGTCCCAAAATTATACAAACACCGCCCTGCCAAAATGATACAAACTCAGTCGTCCCAAAATTATACAAACACTGTCCTGTCAAAAATATACAAACTCCACCATCTCAAAATTATACAAACACTGATGCAAACTCCGTCGTCCCAAAATTATACAAACACCGTCCTGCCAAAATGATACAAACTCAGTCGTCCCAAAATTATACAAACACTGTCCTGTCAAAAATATACAAACTCCACCATCTCAAAATTATACAAACACTGATGCAAACTCCGTCGTCCCAAAATTATACAAACACCGCCCTGCCAAAATGATACAAACTCAGTCGTCCCAAAATTATACAAACACTGTCCTGTCAAAATTATACAAACACTGATGCAAACTCCGTCGTCCCAAAATTATACAAACACTGTCCTGCCAAAATTATACAAACTCAGTCGTCCCAAAATTATACAAACACTGTCCTGTCAAAAATATACAAACTCCACCATCTCAAAATTATACAAACACTGATGCAAACTCCGTCGTCCCAAAATTATACAAACACCGCCCTGCCAAAATGATACAAACTCAGTCGTCCCAAAATTATACAAACACTGTCCTGTCAAAAATATACAAACTCCACCATCTCAAAATTATACAAACACTGATGCAAACTCCGTCGTCCCAAAATTATACAAACACTGTCCTGCCAAAATTATACAAACTCAGTCGTCCCAAAATTATACAAACACTGTCCTGTCAAAAATATACAAACTCCACCATCTCAAAATTATACAAACACTGATGCAAACTCCGTCGTCCCAAAATTATACAAACTCCACTACCCCAAAATTATACAAACTTAGCCCTTCCAAAATTTTGCAAACTCTCTTCTCCTCAAAATTATATGAACTCTATCCTCTCAAAATTTCCAGGATCCATTTGTAGCAGGGATGAAAAACAACCTTGGTTTATAAAAAAAAGCCCAAAGTAAACAGGTATATTCAGTGGAAAAGAAATCCCAAAAATTGCGAGATCCCCAAACAGTGGTATAGTACTTGGATTTTTAGTCAGACTCAGCAAGTCATAAAGCAGCTTATTAACAAGTTCCACACGGTTCCACACATTGACAATGGAATCAGAGTTGGATAGCATGGAAACATTCCCTTCAGCCCACTTGCCCATGCTACCTGGATGCGCCGAATGGCTTTGTTCCTGTGGGAGAAGCAGAGAGGCCTGGCCCCCAACAGCGGCAGGAGCAGGCTCACCTTGGCGGTCCCGCAGTCTCCCGACGGCAGTGTCTGCAACTCAGGCCACCTCTGTCTGATGATGCTCAGCATCTCCTGGTAGCTCACCATCTTCCTGAAGTTCCACTTGTTGCCTGCAATGAGAACAGAGTCAATTAGGGACAATTAAACCATTGGTTCTCAACCTTTTTCTTTCCACTCACATACCACCTTAAGCAATCCCTTACTGATCACAGAGCACCTGTGACATAGGGATTACTTAAAGTGGTGTGTGAGCGGAAAGAAAAAGGTTGAGAACCACTGAATTCTCGAACAAGGTGGCATATTTTAGAAGAGAGAGTTGTTCATACAAGGTAGAGAGGAGGTGGATTTTTCTTCTCGCAGAAGAGTGCTGCCTTAGGAATTGTTTAAAAGAGTGGGTGTAATGATACGAATATGTGACCGTCGATGGGTAACTGGGCCATCCCCCACTGGTGACTCGCTCCCCTTGTGACCCTGGAATAAAGGTCAACCTCCCTCTCCCCGTCCCCAGTTGAGCATTTGGAATTGGGCCAGCAACATGTCTGAAGTATAATAAACCCTATCGTTCCTCATTCTACAGCTTTCAAATTATTGACAGAGCCTATCGGTGGGGTAGATAGATTCTTGACAAGAAAGTGGGTGATGGGTTAGTTGAGGGGGTGGGTGGGAATGCTGAATTGTTCAGCCATTATCATGAACGGGTGAACCAAGTTCAAGGGGCTGAATGGTGGGCTTCTCTCTCTAAATTTGTAAGCTCTCACACTTCTGCAGGCCGTTAATAGCAGCCCTTGGATGAGGGGGGAGCTGAGCACAGCAAGCTGGCCTTCGTCGCTCGAGGGATTGAAGTTGAGAGCAGGGAGGCTCTGCTGCAACTGTGTGGGGGTACCGGTGAGGTCTTGCCTGGAGGACTGAGTGCAACTCTGCTCTCCTTACTTGGGAGAAAGGGTCATCTACCTTATCTGCTGTAGTCTCCTCTACAGTGGGCAGACTGGGCGATCGCGCCATAGTTTCCGCTGTAATAGCATGGACCTCCAAGTGGCCACCTATTTCAATTCCCCGCTCCATTCCCAAGCCTACATGACTGTGCAACGTCACATGCACTGCCAGACTGAGGCCTCCCACGCCTCGTACTCTGTCTGGCACCCTCCCACCGGGTGCCAATAACAGACCCCTGGTTTCCATTAGGCCCACACTACCTCCCCCCCACCCCCCAAGTCTCTCTCATTCCCTACCCGTCTCATTTCCTCCAGCTCCCCACCTCTTGTGTCTCTCTCTCTCTCTACCCCTACCCGCCTGCCTCCTTTCTTCCAGCTCTCTATTCACAGAGCTGCCATCTCTCCCCTATCACTTCTCTCCTGCCATCCCACCCACACCCACCACCGACCACTCGCCTGCGCTCCTCCCCCTCCCCCCTCTTCCTTCCTACCCCCCACCATTTAATTTAGCCCCCTGGCTGTTTTCTGCTCATTCCTTGACGTCAGGCTCAGGACCAAAATGGTGGTTAAAAATCTGTACCTCCTGTGGATGCAGCGATACCTGCTGAGTTTCTCCAAAATGTTTGTGTATTTAGTACAATCGCAGCATCTGAAGACTTTCTTGATCTCTTTAAGCTAGTATTTCTACATATCTTATACAGTAAATACTTTGTTATTCATTGCTATGAAAGTCTTAATATGAAGCTATGCAAAATGTTTATCCATTTTATCAATGAATTAAAACTACATAAAATAACAGCCACAGAGTTTGATTTGTTGGATTAAAGAGATCTAAATTTGGGATATCGCAGCTCACGTTTTGGAAGATGATACTTTGAAATTAGGATATATTAGAATAAGGAAAGTGTCGTCTATATGGGTTTCAATAGCCAGGATCAGCTTCCACTGTGTTGTAAATAATTTAAAAAACAGAATCCAGGGCCAAGATCAGCCGTGGACTTATTGACGGTGGAGCAGGCTTGATGGGCCGAATGGCATGCTCCCACTTAGTTTCTCCCCAACCCCCCTCCCCATACCCTGTGAAGCGTCGACGACCTGACCCAGCACCGCCCCGGGGTCAGCACTCGACTCCACTGGCACCCACCGTCGAATGGCATGTACTCGATAAACCGGACGTCCAGAGGCTTTGTGTCAGTGAGCACGACAAAGTCCAGCAGCTCGTCCTCGTTCAGCCCCCTCATCACCACACAATTCACCTGAGTGAAGAGCAGGAGGGGAAACGTCAGTCCTTCAAGGGGGAGGCTGCAGCTGATTTTCGGGAGGGGTATTTTATCCCCTGCCGTATTTCCCAACGATACGGTGCCACGGTGGTGAGAAAATGGGGTTAAATAGGGGGCATTTGTAAAATCAGACAATGATGGGGAATGTACAGACGTAACACTAAAGGTGAGAAGAGATTGAATGGGTTTCTTTAGTGGGGAGAGCAGGTTTGCTGACCGTAGGCGCCCAACTTTTGCCCTTGCTTGTTCCTTTGAGGAGTTAGAGAAACAACTGCTCAAGGCTGCAGGTCACGTGCAGGGAAGACATTGTTTGGAGTGGCTTGGTTATAGTGGCCACCACAATGGCGTTACAGCGTCGGCGACAGGGGTTCGAATCTGGCGGTGTCTGTAAGGACACTTCCCTCGCGTCTGCGTGCGTGTCCTCCAGGTGCCTCCCGCCGTCCAAAATGTACTGGGGGATGGAGACCAAATGAGTATAATTGGATGGCAAGGACTCGTGGGCCAAAAGGGCCTGTTACCAATCTCTATGTCTAAACCAGTGGTTCTCAACCTCTTTTCTTTCCACTCACATCCCATCTTAAGTAGGGGATTGCTTAAGGTGGGATGTGAGTGGAAAGAAAAAGTTTGAAAACTGCCATTTTAATCGTCCCTAATTAACGGTTTCATAACTCCAAAGGAAATGGGCCAATGACCATTTTTCTCAAGCAAAATATTTCAGTAACAATTGGGTCTAGAGCGGTGATTCTCAACCTTCCCTTCCCACTCACGTTCCACCTTAAGCAATCCCTACTAATCACAGGGCACCGATGGCATAGGGATGACTTAAAGTGGGATGTGAATGGAAAGAAAAAGGTTGAGAACCACTGGTCTAAAATTTGTAAGTATTTTAATTTATTGTGAATAAAGTCTATTTTTGGGGAAAAAAAAATTCCTTATCCATTAGGGTGAGAGCTCGTGGAATTACAGGAAGGATTCTCGTATGGGTAAAGCATTGGCAGGAAACAGAGGGCGGGAATAAAGGGATCCTATTCTGGTTGGCTCGTGGCGTACCTCAGGGGTCGGTGCTGGGGCTGCTTTGATTTTACGTCGTATGTAAATGATTTGGACTACAGAGTTGATGGCATCGCGGCTAAATTTGCAGATGATACCAAAGTAGGTGGGACAGGAGGAGGTGCTCAGGGCACGGAAAGGCTACAGAGAGAATTGGATAGATTATGAGAATGGGCAGAGGTGGCAGATGAAATACAATGTTGTAAAGTGTACGGTCGTGCACTTTGGTCGAAGAAACAGACAGGCAGAATATTATTTAGATGGGGAAAAAATTCAAAGTTTGGAGGTACAAAGGGGACTTGGGAGGCCTCGTGCAAGATACCCGAAAGGTGGAGGCAAGTTGGGTCGGTGCTGAAGGAGGCAAATGCAATGTTGGCATTCATGTCTCACACATACCTCTCATCGCCCATTACACACTCACCCTCCCCTCCATCTCACACACACCCCTCACCGTCCATTACACATGCACCCTCCCCTCCATCACACACACCACTCACCGCCCATTACACACGCACCCTTCCCTCCTTCACACGCACACCTCTCACCGCCCATTACACACACACCCTCCCCTCCATCACACAAACCCCTCAGTCCATTACACACACTCTCCCCTCCATCACACACATACCCCTCACTGTCCATTACACATGCGCCCGCCCCTCCATCATACACATACCCTTCACCGCCCATTATACACGCATCCATCCCTCCATCACACACATACCCCTCACCGCCCACTACACATGCACCCTTCCCTCCATCACACACAAACCCCTCATCGACCATTACACACGTACCCTCCCCTCCATTACACACATAACCCTCACCACCCATTACACATGCACCCTCCCCTCCATCACACACATAACCCTCACCGCCCATTACACACGCACCCTCCCCTCCATCACACACAAAACCCTCACCGCCCATTACACACGCACCCTCCCCTCCATCACACACATAACCCTCACCATCCATTACACACGCACCCTCTCCTCCATCATACACATACCCTTCACCGCCCATTATACACGCATCCTTCCCTCCATCACACACATACCCCTCACCGCCCATTACACATGCACCCTTCCCTCCATCACATACAAACCCCTCATCGACCATTACACACGCACCCTCCCCTCCATCACACACATAACGCTCACCACCCATTACACATGCACCCTCTCCTCCATCACACACATAACCCTCACCATCCATTACACACGCACCCTCTCCTCCATCACACACATAACCCTCACCGCCCATTACACACGCACCCTCCCCTCCATCACACACATAACCCTCACCGCCCATTACACACGCACCCTCCCCTCCATCATACACACTCCCCCACCTCCATCATGTACACACATACACCCTCCCCTCCATTACACATACAATCCTCCGGTCCTTCACACACTCCCAACCACCCCCCTCCATCACATGGCCCCCCCTTGCCCTCCATTGACTCCATCTCTACCCCTCACTGCCTTGGTAAAACATATTAAACACTTGTTCTTTCCCCCGACCATTCTCTCCCCGCCAGTTTGGAAATATTTTATACATCCTTCCAAAATGCAATCAATACATTTAAGGGTACGATATATCCTTGCAATAAGTAATAATTCTCAGCTGATTAAACTGGCACCAATCTAGTTTCTTTCTTTTTACACATTTTTCCCCGATAAACTGGGGTCAAAGATTGACAGGACACAACGCCAAATCCGCTGACATCAAACTCACCTTCACAGGATTGTAGCCCAGGTCAATGGCTTTCTCGATGCCTTCCATCACCTTGTGAAAACCTGAGGAACAAGCCAGGGTTAAAGTAAACGGCAAGCGACTGAGGACGAGAGGCGACAACAGAGGAATGCATGATCAAGAGGGGCGTGGACCGGCAACCCTTCACCAGGGCAGCAAGGGCCAACGCTAAAGAACACCTGTTAAGCTGAATGGAGGGAAGATTAAGGGAGACGTTAGGGTTTTTTTTCCCATTTAGAGAGCGGTGGGTGCCTGGAATGCATTGCTGGGGAGCGGTGGTGGAGATTGGTACAATAGGGTCATTTAAAAGACTCCCAAGGGCGGTGAGAATGCTGAACGACCAAAGGAACTGCTCACACACACCATCTGAGACTCTCATATTCATGAAACAATTGTATTTATTTATTTTTATATATGAACACTCGTCCTGCATGTGTATTGTTTATCCATATGTGTGTTATATCTGGTTGTGTGTCTGTGTGTTTTACACCGAGGACCGGAGAACGCTGTTTCGTCGGGTTGTACTTGTGCAATCAGATGACAATAAACTCGACTTGACTCTTAGGATATAGGAAAAAATTGTGAAGGAGGGAAGTTTTAGATCAGGGGTTTTCAAATGTTTTCTTTCCACTTTAAGTAATCCCTATGCCATCGGTGTTCTGTGTATGGGATTGCTTAAGGTGGGATGTGGGTGGAAAGGGAACGTTGAGAATCACTGCTCTAGACCCAATTGTTACTGAAATATTTAGCTTCATAAAAATTGTCCTTGGTCCATTTCCTTTGGAGTTATGAAACCTTACACATAACGAGTCAATTAGGGACGATTAAAACTGTGGTTTTCAAACTTTTTCTATCCACTCACATCCCACCTTAAGTGATCCTTTACAGAGTGCCTATGGCATAGGGATTACTTAAGATGAAAAACACTTGTTTAGATTGATGGTGGAATATGTTTAAGTTAGCACGACACTGAGGGCTGAAAGTACTGTATAGTATCACTCCATATTCCAGGTTCCATGGTCTGAGGTTCCCAGGTTCCACGAGTTCCAGGGTACAGGAAACATCTTTGGTCCATGTGCTGGGGATTGGTGTCAAAGAGGGAGCCGTCGGCAGGAAAGTGGAGAGGCTTGGCGTAGCAGCGCCAGCGATAGGGCTCAGGGTTTGAATCCCGCGCTGTCTGTAAGGAGTTGGTACATTCTCCCCGTGTCTGCATGAGTTTTCCCTGGGGGCTCCAGTTATTTCCCACCCTTCAAAATGTACTGGGGGTGTAGGTTAATGGGGTCTAAATTTAGAGGTAAAGATTCGTAGGGGAGAGTGTGTGTAATGGACAGTGCTGGATGTCTAAATTTAAAAAAAAATTAAAAATAATCTAGATGGGGGAGGGGGTGTGGGGAATCTTCGGAGGGGAGCCCCATGAAGGGGAAAGTTTGAAGAGGGGAAGGGCAGGTTGTAGGGATGGAGCAAAGCTGGAAGGACGGGAGGGAGACGGGGGAGGGGGAAATTACTTGTATTGGGAAAGGGATAAGCAGCAGTTGGGCGGTGAGGGTGGAAGTTGATTGGTGGGGGGAGAGACCAGGTGCCCTGGATGGTGGCAGAAGGGGGTGACCAAATGTTCAGGGTGGGGAGGGGCTGGGTGCTTGCAGACAACAAACCAAACACACTGGAGAGCAGAGACCCTACGGCCTCAAGGGATTAGAGTAAATCTGGGGAGTCCCCAGTGGTGGTTGCTCTATGCAGGGATCCAGTCTTTGGACAGCAGGGACCTGGGGTGGAGGGAACGACACTGGGTGGGACTCTGTACCAAGTTTCTGAGTTGGCACACAGATCTCCCGGCTGCGTGCCCCTTCTGTGGGCTGGAGGAGACTGTGTACCACATGCACGTGGGATGTGCAAGGTTGCAGCCCCATTTCGCCTTTCTGAAAAGGATGCTCCTCGGATTCTGGCCCAACGCTCTTTACCTTTGGCCACCAGGTGAGGAAGGGGGTGGAGGTGGGGGGATGGTGTCCTAGTCCCCTTACCCCTGGGCCTGGCAAAACTCTCCATCCCATGGATCCTGGAAGCGAGTGGGTTGGGGCTCCTCCTACAATGATGCGCTAGATGTCTTCCGGGGTGGGGGGGTAACTTTCGTGCCCGAGTGTCCGATGGACAAGTGGTGTCCACGGAAACCACGGAGGGGTTTCAGGAGCGCGGGGTGTACACTGCATCCTCGATAGGGATGGCAGCATTTTAATATAGTTGCCTCGCGTTTCATGTTTGATTGACTCGATGTATTTGTGTTAATAAAATAGAATTTAAAACATTTTTAAAATGGAATCAGAGCAACCCAGTGTCCACACAGCCCGGCGTCCCACACTGATATCCGAGCACCATGGAATCTCACTGCTGGTCAAGGCCACGCGAGCAAAGGTTCAGCAGAGGGGCATCAGGTTTGGAGAGGAGGCAGGGAAGAAATCTTTTCACTCAAGGGCTGGTTACATTCTGGACTCACTGCCTGGGCAAGTGCAGGAGGCGGGTCCCATCACAGCTGCGAGTTAAGCACAACGAACCGCGTCAACTTGGTCAGGCCCTTCAGCCCACAAAGTTGTGCCAACCCACTCCACTGCAATCAAACCCTTTCTTACCTCACACCCATTACCCTCATGTTTTTGTCTTACACCCACACGTGCTGAAGTCGTTCGAACGTTCCCACTTTTGGACCAGTCTCCACCACAACCCCAGGCAATGAATTCCAGGCACCCTGTGTAAAGAACTTAACTCTGACGGTACCCCTAAATTTTCCTCCACTCAGCCTAAACGGATTTCCTCGACGATATAAACCAGGATCATTGTCGAAGAGAGTGGGCACAATCGTCCAGGAGCTCTTCCGCCCTGCACACAGCATCTTTCAGCTGCTTCCGTCGGGGAAGAGATCCAGGAGGATCAGAGCCAGTGCCACCGGGCTGAGGAACAGCTTCTTCCCACGGGCAGCAAGAATGCAGAACGACCAAAGGAATCGCTCACACGAACCGTCCAAAATAATATTTATTAATTTTTTTGTGTAGATGAATATTTGTCCTGCATATGTATTATTTGTCTGCATGTGTGTTGTGTCTGGTTGTGTGGCTGCGTGGTTTGCAACGAGGATTGGAGAACACTGTTTCGTCGGGTTGCACTTGTACAATTAGATGGTAAACTTGAACTTGACTTGGCTTAATGTCACCCTAAGCTTGTGAATGGGATTAGGGTAGATGGCCAGCATGGGAATGTGGGCTGAAGGGCCTACTTCTCCTCCATCATTGCCGAGAGAGTGTACACTGGACACGGGCTGAGGAGAAGCTGTTCTATCTGGAGCTGTCTAATGAGCCCTCCATCATTGGGTGAACAGCGTAACCTTGTGGTGACACTTTCCAACTGCAGCCCCACATCAAGGACCAAACTCGGGTGAATTAAAGGGCCGGTGTCAGGGATATACACAAACGGCGGGGGGGGGGGTTGGGGTGGGGTTGAGCCTTCACGCCGATATCCACACCGACTGTTTCTTCACACAGAGCAAGTGGGCAGCAGAACCGTGGGTCAGGGGAGAAGATTCACCAGAAGAGTTACGGAGATGCTGAGTGGTGTAGAAACCCAGAGGGAAAGGGGTCAGAAGTGTCAGGAGCAAGGGATGGAAAAGGAGGCACAAGTACACTAAAGGACCTTAGGACACGACAGAAGAACAGAAACTGGCCCCTCAGCCCATCGCATCCATGCCAACTATTAATTTACCCAATCCCATTAACCTGGACCCAGACCCACAACATCCATACCTCTCCCATCCATGTAGCTATCCACATTTTTTGTTGTAGTCTTGTCAAATCTCAGGAGAAAATAACTGCTTACATTTACTGTCTGTATCCCTCAAAGAGTCCTTCTATCCCTCCCCCTCTTTTTCCACTTCCCCTTCACTCTCTTTTCCCTCCTCTTTCCCCCTCCTCTTCTCTCTTCACCCCTCTCCCCCTCCCTCTCCACCCCCTCCCTCTCTTCACCTGTCTCCCTTTACCCCCTCTCTTCCCCTTCCCTCTCCACCCCCTCCTTCTTTCTTCACCCGTCTCCCTTTACCCCCTCTCTTCGCCCCTCCCCTCCCTCCCTCTCTTCAACCCCTTCCTATCTCCACCCCTCCTCTCTCTTCATCCCCTTCCCCACTCCCCCTCTCTTCACCCTCCCTCCTACCACACTGTACACACACCCATACAGTCTCCCCCAAGAACAGAATACCCCATCCACTTTTTAATTTCCCTCTCAGAACCTGGGTGTCAGCGGGGGCATTTGTGGCCCCTTTTGCTCATCGCCGTGGAACCAAGGGGCTGGTGAGGCCCTGATAGTGTCTGGCAGCAGGCAAAACCTCCTTGCTGTGTGGAACTAACACACGTGACCCCTGCTTAAAGCAGCTCCCCTGAGTTTAGCACTGGCGTGGAGGTGCCTTCTCGCAAGCTAGTGAAGATCCCCCAGGAAGAGAGCGGTGGGGGGGGGGAGGGGTGCCTTTTGGGGATGGGCAGGGGTGCTGGGAAACCAAAAAATCCTGCAACCCTTACCTCTCCTTCGGGCGATGAACTCAAACTTGGCGGGGACCAAGGTGTCCAAGCTGATGTTCAGAAGATCGAGCCCTGCCTCCTTCAAGCCGGGCAACAGCCTGGCCAAGTTGACGCCATTCGTTGTGACAGCGAGCGTCTTCAACTCTTCCAGCTGGCGGAGTCGAGCTGTTTGACCAGGCGAGGAAGGAGTGGGAGTAAGGGGCGGATACAATTCACCCAATTGGAAAGCTTCCTTCTACCCTTCCTTGTACTGTGTAAGTGCTGGAGAAACTCAGCAGGTCACACCACCCATGATCTTTCCCAAAATCCTGCGACCACAGAAGTTTGTGCCTGAAATGGCAGTGCCTGTGCTGGGCAGTGCACCAGGAGAGGTTGCACACCCCTCCTCCCCCCACCCTGAGAAGGAGACCGCCCTACAGTACGGCTGCAGGGCTGTGGGTTGTCAGTGATGCGCGGTCAAAGGACTCACACAGGCTGCTGGAGGCTGGCTCGTCTGAACCGGGAATTCTAGAGGACGCTGAAGGCAAGAAGGGCTCCTGAAGGGGCTTCGGGCGCTGCAGGCTTCCTGATCACGTTGGAGATTTGGATCTGGAGTTCGGGTCGCCGATGGCCTGAGCAGGAACCTGTGCGGCCGCAGAGGCTGCAGGAGCGCAGGAGGCGAATCCACGGACACTCAGTGACTCTGAAAGGACACTTGTTTGCTTCTCTTCCTCCTATTGTTAGGGGCACCGGGCAGTGCTCATGGCAACACTTTGTTTGCCTTACGGCATACAAAAGTTGAAATGTATCATTTTATGTATTATTACATGATAATAAAAGGAAGCTTGAACATCCATAGGAAGCACAGGGATATACGTAACCAACGTTTCAGCCCTGAGCTCTGCTGGCCTGCAGAAGGACTTGGGAGTGTTTGTGCATGAATTGCAGTACTCTGGTTTGCAGGAGCAGCAAGCTATCAAGAAGGTCAATGGAATGCTGGCCCTCGTTGCTAGAGGGATTGAATTTAGGTTATGGTGCAACTGTACAAGGTCCTGGTGAGGATGCATCTGGGATTCTGCGGGCAGTTGTGGTCTCCTCACTTGAGCAGGGATAGCGGAGGTTCACCAGGGCTAGCCCACATGGAGAGATTGAGTTGTCTGGGACTGCACTTGCCGGAATTTAGAAGAATGAGAGGGGATCTTACTGGAATGAATAAAATTATGAAAGCCGTCGATAAGATAGGGGTAGGTAGGTAGGTGGGGGAGACCAGAACGAGGGGACATGGCCTTGAGATTCAAGGGAGTGGATTCAGGGCGGAGATGCGGAGGAACTGCTTTTCCCAGAGGGTGGTGAATCTGTGGAGTTCGCTGCCCATTGAAGCAGCGGAGGTGACCTCAGTGAATATATTCAAGACAAGCTTTTTATATTGACGGGGAATTAAGGGATATGGGGAAAAGGCAGGTGGGTGGCGATGAGCCCATCATCGGAGCAGGCTCGATGGGCCGGATGGCCAACTCCTGCTCCCTACTTTCTACCTTGACGAAGGACTCAGGCCTGAACTGGTAGAAGCTCCGTGGCCTGCTGAGTTTCTCTGTCGTACTATAATCACAGCATCTGCAGACGTTCCTATTGCACCATAATCGACCCGCCACTTTTGCTTTATTGCAATGTTCCTCCTAGCGGGCGACTTGTCTGGACAGCATGTACAACAGAGCTCTCCCCACTGTATCTCAGCGGGCAGGCTCGATGAGTTGAACAGCCTATTTCTACTCCTGAATTCGAGTGATAAACTCTAACTTTCTGAGTTTGTCGGTCTTGATGATTGATCTCAATTGCCATGGCAGCCTGGTCCATACAGATCTTTTTCATTTGACAGTCCCACCACCCCCAGGAATCAGCCTGCTGAACCCTGAGCAGCAAGTTGACCTGAGATCTTTTTTTCTGGTCCCACAGAGACTTATCGCCATCAACAAATGCTGCCTGCAGTGAAATGATGGCAGTGTGTGTGGCGGTAAACAACACACGCCCAGTGGCAGCAACGGGAACTGAGCCAGAAAACAAAATCAAGAGGGATCAGGGAGGGGCTGAAAATATTTAACGGCCTGATGCCATGGTCGTCAGGCAGCTGTTGAATCCCCATCCAGGGTGGGAGGGGAGGAAAGGGAGGGGTGGGGGAGGACAAGGAATGACAAGAGGGGTGGGGATAGAAGGAGGAAGGTTGGGGGAAGAAGGAGGATGGGTGGGGGAAGGAGGATGGGTGGGGGGGAGGAGGAGAAGAACTGGTGGGGGGAGAAGGAGGATGGGTGGGGTGGGAAGAGGATGACTGGTGTGGGGGGGTGAGGAATAATGTGGAGATGGGGTGAAGGAAGAGAGAGGAATTGGCCAAATACCCCTCCCCATTCACCTCAGTGAGGATGGTGGGGGGGAAGGGGAGGGTGGGGGGGATGTTTGTGAATGGTGAGGGGAGAGGAATTGGCCAAATCCCCCCCCCCCTGCAGTTCCTTGGTGAGGAGGGGAAGGGAGGATGGTGAGGTGGATGAATGGATGGAGGAGTGAGGGGAGAGGAACGGACCTCTCCCCAGTAACCACGAGGAGCCTTGCTGAGGCACTCAGACTTACCCACAATCTCCACCACATCAGGCCGAATGAGAGGCTCCCCTCCCGTCAGCCGGATCTTATCCACTCCCTCCCTCACAAACAGCCGGGCCAGGCTGATGATCTCCTCGGTGCTGAGTAGTTTTCCCTTGGGGGTTAGCTTCACCCCGGCCTCTGGCATGCAGTACTGACCTGCAGGGGACAGGAGGGGGGAAAGAGGAGAGGAGGAGGAGGAGGGGGAGGAGAGGTGGGGAGGAGAGGCGGAGGAGGAGAGGTGGGGAGGAGGAGGGAGAGGAGGGGGAGTGTGGGGTGGAGAGGTTGGAGAGAGAATGAGTAGTGGGAAACTAGAAATCGATAGTGGGAGTTTTGAAAATTGGAAGTTCAGTGTTCGCAATATTGGGTTCAAGGCTATTGAGGAAGAAGATGGACAGATGTTTAGGGGAGTTGTTAGAGATCAGGTTTTTTTTATACACAGAGACTGGTGGGTGTTTTGAATGCATGTCAGGAGTGATGGTGTAAACTAGCACAATAGGGACATATAAGAGACTATTAGATATGCACTTGGATGAAAGAAAAATAAAGGGTTATGAGATTGGGAAGATTTCTTTTTTTTTTTACAAGGTATATTTGGGACGGCATAAAAGAGTAGGCCGAAAGAACTGTACTCTGGTGCGATGTTCTATGTTCATTTTGTTGAAAGGTATGAACAGAGAAGATATAGAAAGGTTGCTTCCCATGGTGGGAGAGTCTCGGGCAAGAGGGCACGTCAGGTTTAAAGGATGTCCGCTTAGAACAGAGATGTGGAGGAATTTCTTCAGCCACAGGATGGTGAATCTGTTGCCACAGGCGGTTGTGGTCTTTGGGTGTATTTAAGACGAGAGTGATAGGTTCTTGATTAGCCAGGGCATCGAAGGTTATGGGAAGAAGGCCGGGCAGTGGGGCTGAGAGGGCAAAATGGATCAGCTCATGATTAAATAGCGGGCAGGCTCGATGGGTTGAACAGCCTATTTCTACTCCTAGGTCCTAGGGCAGGTGCCTGGAATGAATTGTCATGGGTGATGGTGGAAGCTGGTATCACTGGAACATTTAAGGAGCTCTTAGACAGGTACGTGGATGCAAGGGTTCTGGGTGTGAGATAGGAAAGGTTTAGATGGTTGAGTGGGTTTATACAGGTCAGCACAACACTGTGGGCCGAAGGGCCTTTACTATGTGCGATGGTTAGGACGACTGGAATTCCAGCTGGACACAGAGTGCAGCTCACCCAAGCATCTGCTGCCCAACTGACCTCACGGCCCACCCCCAATTCCTTCATTCCCACCGGCAGCTCGGTCCGAGGGAAGCGCGGGGTTGGGAACGGCACACCGCCACATCCGCGCCGAGGCTCGGAGGGCTGATGGCGGGGGGGGAGGGGGCCCACTTACATCGCAGGTTGCATTTCTCCGTCAGGGAGATCCTCAGGTACCGGTGTTGCCTCCCAAACCTGTCCGTCAGGAAGGCCGAGAAGGGCAGGGGCTGGGTGGCGAAGCAGCTTGTCCCAGCGGGGCCTGGTGAAGCCTGGGGATGAAGAAGAGGCATTAATCGCATTGTGCCCAGAGTAGTAGGAAGGGTTCTTCTGCAAGCAGACCAATGGGTCAACTCTAGCATTCAAACATCCAAGTATAGTAGAGAAGAGAGCAATTGGAATCCATGAGAGTATGCAGGCATCGTGGTTGAAGTAAAAAACACAGCGCTGGAGAAATTCAGCTGGTTAAACAGTGTCCTTTATGTAGCAAAGATAAAGATACATCACCAACGTTTTGGGCTTGAGCCCTTCATCAAGTTATGAAAAAAATGTGGGCAGGGGCCTGAACAAAATGCTGGGGGTGGGAGGGAGGGGGTCAGGGGGAGGAGGCAGGGAGGTAAATGGTTGGGTAAAGGAGGGAGGGCAAGCCAGCAAGCAGCTGGAAGAGGGAAGGTTCTACGAATGGAGAGGGGAGGGGGTGGAGAGCCGGAGGAAAGAAGATGAGGGGAAGGGAGGGAGAACGGGGAGCAGCTTGGCAGATGTCAATGCCATCAAGTTGGAGAGTGCCCCTCCCCACTGTTTTGATTGGGAGCCTGCCGGTATTCTTCCATACTTTGAAGGGCTCGAGCCCGAAACGTCAGTGATGTTTCTTTATCCTTGCTACATAAAGTCCACTGCTTGACCTGTTGAGTTTCTCCAGCATTGCACTTTTACTAATTACAATACAGAGATATAATGAACAAAGGAATAATTAGCACTAGGCCAGGGCAGCACGAGGACACTCGAGGTGCATTCACGAGCCTGATGGCTGTGGGAAAGAAACAGAGTTTCAACCTGTTGCAGTATGCCTTCACTCTCTTGAGCCTTCTGCCAATGGGGAAGACAACCGAGAGAGTCCTGTCCGGCTGCATCATTGTGTGGGAATCATCCAAATGGCCAAGAAGATCACAAGGGTCTCCCTCTCTTCTATTGACAGCATCTATTGGGATATTAGCGAGGACCCTTTCCATCAAGCACACAGTGTCTTCGACCCACTGCCATCAGGAAGGAGGTGCAGAAGCATCAAAATCATGACAGCCAGGCTGGGAAATAGCTTCTTCCTGCAGGCTGCAAGAACAGTGTCCTGTAACCGAGTATATCACCCCAAAATACAGTACGACTCCGGGCCTATTTCGGATAAACCTTTTTTTTTCCCTCGAAGAACTGATCATTTTTAATAAAAAAACAGCCCGGTAGCAACAGCCAATCACTTTTAAACAGCGTTTGAACGACAACAAACAATGCGGGAAGGTTTTTTAAGCATGAACTAATGTTTAATTCTCACCAAAAATATCATCCTGAACAAGTAAATCGGCTTCGAAAATTTTCAGATAAATGAATATTTCTGATTTTTCGGAGTCGAACAGACATCACTTTCCAAGTTCAAAAAAATTTTGGATAAATGAAGGTTTCGGATAATATGATTTTGGATAATTAGGAGTTGAACTGTATTTAAAATTCCCTCTTGATTATTATGTGCTCGTTTGTTTGTGTGAGTGCGTTCCAGAGGAATGCTGTTTCATCGGTGGCACACATACAGTCAGTCAATAATAAACGTGAACTTGGACGTGGAATAAGGATGTGTGTCCAGAGTGTGAGAGGTCCTTCCGTATATTGGCTGCTTTCCTATGCAGGGGTGGGCGCAGATGGAGTCTGTGGAGGGGAGTTTACGATTCGGAGCAGAGCAGCTCCCGCGCTAGGCAGAGGTAGAGTTTGCTCACGACGGTGCACCTGGGGAAGTTGCTGAGAGACAAGGGGGAATTTGACACACCCCCTTTGGTCTTTGGAGAAAGTAGAGGCGCCTTATTTCGTGCCGCTCCTCCAATTTCACATCGTTTCCCGACCCTGGTCTTTGGTGCTGACTCGTGGAACTGGTCACTTGTAAATGTATAAAATGGGAGCAGGGCTAGGCCATTCAGGCCTTCCAGCCTGCTGTCCCTCACAATTTAACCATCCAAATCCATATCCCCGTTCCAGCTTTCTCCCAATAACCCCTCCAGCAAGCCCAGGACACTCAGGATCTGGGATCTATCTTAAAGCCTCACAGCTCAAGGGATCCGGGTTCAATTTTGATCTGAAGCGCTGTCAGCGTGGCTTTTGCATGTTGTCCCTCGGGTGTTGTGGGTTTCCTCCCACATTCCAAAGTCGTGTGGAATGGGAGTTAACTGGCTGCTGTACATAGCCCCAAACATGTGGGTGAGTGATAAAATTGGGCAAAGATGAAGGGAACATGGAGAGAATAGAATTTTAGTTTATTTATACAGCGCATTTAAAACAACTCACGTTGACCAAGGTGCTGCACAGATCATAAATTGCATCTCAACTTAAGCAGCTATTTAAAGGGCAGTATAAAACGGGTCCTCGAGGTTCAAGATTGTACATACAGTATGCTAACAAGCAACAATCACCTCAGAGCACTGGCGAATACAACTTGAACCTGGATTTGAAAGGAGTTAAAGGAAGGAGCTGATTTGATGGAAGAAGGAATGTGGTTCCACAGTTTGGGGGCTGCTATCATGAAGGCGCGACCTCCCCTGAGTTTGCGATTTGAGCGACCAAGCGCCCTAAATTGGCTGATCTGAGGGGTCTTGAAGTGGAGTAGGGCTTGGTGATGTAGGAGGGAGCTCATCCATTAAGGGGAATTTAAAATCTATTCTGAGTTGTACTGGCAGCCAGTGGAGGGAGGACAGAACAGGGGTCACATGGTCCCTTTTCTTGGCTCCTGTCTGGAGCCTTGCTGCAGTGTTCTGCACCAGTTACAGACAGGATAACGACAACTGACTAATCCCCGTATATAGAGAGTTAGAGTAGTCTGAACAGGAGAAAATAAGGGCATAGATAACTTCCTCAAGGTCTTTCAGTGACAGGAATGATTTGATTTTAACAATAGTGCAGAGCTGGAGAAAGCTAGCTTTTACTACTGCCATTAACTTGTTTATCGCACTTGAAAGTGGAATCGAATATCACACCAAGGGATTTGTCATGTGGTGTGATCAGGATGGATAAGTTCCCAAGGGTATAGGCGATAATTTTGGTGGAGTTGTGGGGGCTGAATAGGATGGTCTCAGATTTGCCTTCATTTAGCTGCAGGAGGTTGTGAGCCATCTGGCACTTTATGTCTTCCAGGCAGTCGTTTGTCTTCAGGAGGAGAGAGGGTTGAGTATCATCAGCGTAGCAGTGGAAGGAGATGCCGCGTTTTTGGATGATATGGCCGAGGAGAAGCCTGTATAAGGAGAATGGGGCCCAGAGTAGACCCTTGTGGGACCCCCACAGTAAAGGGGAGCAGGGGAGGATGAAAATTTGCCAATGTTGACTGAAAAAGTCCTATCGCTAAGAAAAGATTTAAACCAGTTCAGGGCCGTGCCATTGACACTGACCCTCTGCCAGAGGTGATCTATTAAAATAGTGTGATTCACAGTATCGAACTCTGCGCTAAGGTCCAGGAGAATTAGAATGGCAGAACTCCCTGAGTCAGTGGTGAGGAGCAGGTAATTGTATACTCTTAGTAAAGCTGACTCTGTGGAATGGTGGGCCTTCTAACCTGACTGGAATCTGTTGGATATGTTGTTTTGATGTAGGTGGGGCAACAATTGGCTAAGATCAACTTTTTTTGAGGACCTTTGACACGAATGGAAGTTGAGAAACTGGTCTGTAATTTTTGGGTGTGTTGTGTCTAGGTTTGGTTTTTTTCAGGAGGGGCTGGACCACGGTGCGCTTTGAACAAATCGGAGCAGTCCCAGTGGCCAAGGAACTGTTAATAATAGAGAGAATATGAAGACCAGCTGTATCGAAAACATTCCTCAGGAGGGGGATTGGGATGTTGAAGGGGCAGGTTATCGGCTTCATGGTGATGGGTGGGTAGTATGATTGGGTTGAAACAGTCCAGGTCGGTTGAACAGAGCTGATGCACAGTTAGATTGCGGCTAGAAGGGGGGAATGTTGGTTCTGATATTCCCGACTTTGTTTATGAAGAATTTTTTAAAATTCTTCACATTTGGTAAGGGACACATCCGAGTTGGTTTTATGTGTGGGACCAATAATTGAGTTGATGGTATTGAACAAGACTGTGGGATTTTGGGAGTTGTTGGAAATTAAATTGGGAAAATATTTGGTTCTTTCAGCCTTTACTGTTTCTTGGTCTGTGCGCAGGTTGTTTTTCGCAATAAAATACTCTATTCTATTGTATAAAAATCGGTACTTGATGGTTGGCAGTGACTCGATGGGCTGAAGGGCCTATTTCTGTGCTGTATTTCTCCCGAACGCCTATCTCCTGTCGAGAAGGTCTTCAGAGTTCTTTCTGGGACAAACGTTTGGCTGTTCAAATGAAAGGTGGCACACTGCCAAACTTTATTCAATAGCAGCTCCGCAAAGGGTTTGTGTTTCACTCCTTTTGAATATCAAATGGTTCCCAAGGTGTGTCATAGATGGCGTCGAGAGATTCAGTGCGAGGGGCCCTCTGATGCCCAGGGAAAGGCTGCGTCACGGCCTAGTACGGGGACACTAGCAGAAAGCCCTACAAAACCTCCATATATCACAGGCAAAACCCTTCCCACCATCGAGATAATCTACAAGGAACATGCTGCCATCAGGAAAGAGGTTCAGGTGCCACAGCACTTGTACCACTAGGTTCAGGAACAGTTTCTATCCCTCCGCCATCACACTTCTAATCAACAGACTCAAGCAGAGACTCATTTAAACACTCTTACTTTGCTCATTACTTATTACTGAATATTTATTTTTTTGTATTTCTAGTTTATATTTCTTACTTTTGTACAAATTTCTTTCTTCTTGAGTAGTTTAAAATTAGTGATAATTATTTAACAAGCGAAGTTGAGCTCATAGGCTTTCTTAATAAGTGCAGCCATGCTGCATCCTTGAGCCTTAATGTATTGCCACAGAATGTATCACAACTATTGCGACATGTACAAGATATTTCTGCAGTATAGAATCTTCCTGAAGATAATAAACGCCATTGTTAAATACACCCAGGATGCAATTGCCTGAAGTACACGTGCATCAACTTGCATTCAATCGCTATCATGTAACGCACAGCATCTGTATATGTGAGCTGCTTTTTATAGCCAGTCTGCTTCTATCCTGATTTAGCATGCCCAGGCTTAAGACAACATTTGCATAGCACCTGCCCTGAATGCATGCCCAGGCAATGTTTGGATTGACCAAAACCGCTTGCTTTGTGGGTAATATACCAGTAGACTTGAAATATGACAGGAAATCACAAACATGGGTTATACCTAAAATAAATGGTACATGATAGGAAACTTTTAAGGTGATTTTCGTGATCAGCATCCCAAAATCCATAAAGTACACCCAAAAGTGTTCAAGAAGCAAAATCTTCACTGCCCAGTGTAATTTTTGTGAAGTCCCGGTTCGGCTGCAGCAAGGAAGAATTTCTGTGCAGATGTACACTGTATAATGTGTAGGGAAAAAAACCTGTTATCATTCAAAGAAAGCCAGGCCAGTGTGAGGTAAGGTGGGCAAATTCTGGTAGGACACACAGAGTAAATACAAATGTTGATTCACAGATCCATAGATCCCTGAAAGAGGTGGTCAGAGTAATGAAAATAGTGGGGGGGGGGGGGGGGGGGGAAGAATTTTCTTTTTTATTAAATTCCTCTTTTTTTTCTTTTGAGATATTTTGTGAAAGGGGTTTGATCGAGAGGAATGGACATAATTTTCATATGTATTATTTGAGTATTATAGGAGAAGTATAAATTGTTTGTCTTTTTTAAATCTTTCACCTTGCTGTTCCCGGGCCGTCTCCCCCGTCCAAGTCCTGGCCAGCCCTGAGCCTGCTTAGCTTCCAAGATCAGAAAGCCTCAGGCATATTTAGGCGCTGCTTCGTTACAGGAAGGATGTGGAAACTATGGAGAGGGTGCAGAGGAGATTTACCAGCATTGGAAAATATGTCTTAAGAGGCAAGGTTAGCAGAGCTGGGACTTTTTTTTTGGAGAGAAGTAGGAGAGGTGACTTGATAGAGGTCTGCAAGATTTCGAGACAGCTGGAACCTTTTCCCAGGGCGGGAGTGGCAAACACCAGAGGGCACCTGTACAAAGTGAAGAGAGGGAAGTTGCGGTGAGTCACACAGAGTTGTGGCTGCCTGAAATGCATTGCTAGGTGTAGTGTTAGAGGCTGGAACAATGGGGGCATTTAAGAAACTTTTAGACAGGCATATGGTTGAAAGAAGAACAGAGGGTTATGTCATCAGGAGGATTGAGTACTTTTTTTCTAGGTAATATCTAGGTCAGGACAACATCCTGGGCCGAAGGGTCTGTACTTTGCTGTCCTGTTCTATAATTGGGAAATGCGTGGCTTGAACGGTGAGACCCACTCCCATTGCAAAATTCTGCGGTGCTCCCTCACCCTGTAGACTCGTAATCATCGTCTGCGTGGAACCCGCTCGCAAAGACAGTGACTCACTTCCCAGGAACTCTAATCAGCAGTGGGCACCTTGTGCCCCACCCCTTACTCTGCGCCTCCTGATCACTGCAGCCTACAACTTGCATTTCTGCAGTGCCTTTAGTGGACCAATGCGCTCCAAGGTACTGCTGTTAGAAGTGCGGGCAGTTGGAATTGTCCCACAAAAGGAACAAGTCCCCTCGGCCCATCTCCTTCGCACCGTCCGCCATGCCCCATCTCCACTTATCTTGCTTGTCCGCGACTCTCCCCCCACCCCCCCAACGTTAGTCCCTCCATCCCTCTGCTGTGAAGATGTCTTTGAAACATTGGAAATGTGTCAACTACGAGAAGCTGGAGGGACTCGACAGGTCATTTCAGGTCGGAGCCCCTTGCCCAATACCAAGGGAGTAAAAAAAAGGTGGGGGATGAGTACACACTGTGGAAGGGCCAAGAAGCAACAGAACTCGCTGTATGGTCATTACAGTTGTGTCCACTTCATCTCCTTATCAGTCACCTCACTGCAGTTAACCTGCAGTCTGTGAGGGGAAAACAAACTTGCCCCTCAAGTGCGACAGTTATAGCAGAGCCGTTACAGAACCATAGAACATTACAGCACAGAAACATGTCCCTTCAAGTCTGTGCTAAGCCTTGTTTTTCGCCTAGTCCCACTGACCTGCACCCAGTCCTTACCTCACCCATCCATGTACCTGTCCAAATTCTTCTCAAATGTTAAAATTGAGCCCGCATTTACCACCTCAGCTGGCAGGTCATACCATACTCGCACTGCTCTCTATGTGAAGAAGTTCCCCCTAAACTTTTCCCTTTTCACTCTTAACCCATGTCGTCTGGTTTGTATCTCACTTACACTCAATGGAAAAAAAAGCCTGCCTACCTACATTTATTCTATCTGTCCCCTTCTTAATTTTAAATACCTCTATCAAATCTCCCCTCATTCTTCTACGCTCCAGAAAATAAAATTCTAACCTGTTTTACCTTTCCCTGTAAGTCAGTTCCTGAAGTCCAGGCAATGTCCTAGTAAATCTTCTCTGCACTCTTTCCATCTTATTGATATCTTTCCTGTATTTGGGTGACCAAAACTACACACAATACTCCAAATTTGACCTCACCAATGTCTTATACAATTTTACCATAACATCCCACTCCTGTACTCAATACTTTGATTTATGAAGGCCAATATTCCAAAAGCTCTTTACAACCCTGTCCACATGTGATCTCACTTTCAGGGAATGATATACGTATTCTTAAGCCTCTCTGATCTCACGCATTCCTCAGTGCTCTACCATTCACCGTGTATGTCCATTCTTGTGGTCCTTTTACACTGCCTTTAAAAGATAGGAATTAACGTCCTTTTAATTGCTTCACTATACTGTGTGAATGCAACAAAACCAGGATTGGGGTGGGGGTTCATTTTCATCCTGGTAATTATCCATCAAGGTAGGTAGTATCAGGGCTGATACGTTTTGCATCAGCTCCAGTGTAAAAGGCTTGCCTGCCTTCCCGGGACGCCAACACTGTAATGCTACAGGTCCCGCCTCCTTTAGCACCGGGATGCCGAGTCCCTATGTTAAAGGTCACACTGACTTGGCTAGCTTTAAACATGGATCGTTCATGTGCCAATCAAATGGGATCGCTGTGTAAAAGGGGTATTGCTTTCTCCTTCCAAAATGCTGACAGTGTCAGCGACCTGGGTTCGAATCTACTGCTGGAAGGAGTTTGTACGTTCTCCCCATGTCTGTGTGGGGGAGCGACGTGCAAACTCTTCATAGACAGTTTGTGGGTGCTCCCCATCTGTCTCCTCATTTCTTATGGGGTAATTTAATTTGTCTGTTTGAAGTTGGTGTATCTGGTGCACCTGCAGCCAGCAAGGATTTTACTGCACCTGTACGTCGGACTTGTGTGCAGGACACTAAACTTTCACCATCAACCAGTACATCAACAACTCAGCCAACTAAAAACAATGTCATGTTCAAAGTGCCCTGGCCAAGGCTGACACACTTCTGGGAACTGGCTTGGATCCATCACCATAACAAGATGGGAAACGCTTCCTCTGCTGAGAAACCTTTGGCAGCCCTCACCCAGCTCGTGTTGACGCCCTCCCAAAACCTGCAGCCAAGATCCAACACTCCACGAAAATCCGAGAAGCGCTCCAGGATAACTGGCTACCCACCAATCCCCAATGCCTTCAGGCAGGGCTCCTTCAGCTTCTGGTCACTCCAGGGCGGATCAGATACCGCAAGAAATGATTCACTAGTACGTTACCGGGACTGCAGGGCTTGAGTTTTGAGGAAAGGCTGGGACTTTTCTCTTGGGAACGTCAGAAGCTGAGGGGGGGGGGGGGGGGGGGGTCCTTCTAAGCAGGCAAAAACTGAAGGGGCAGAGATTTAAAGCGGAAGGGGAAATGTTTAGATACCTTTAATCTCAGAGGATGGTGGGGATATGGAATAAGCTGCCAGAGGAAGTAGATTCAAGATTCCTTTACTGTCATGTGATTAAAAACAGAGCTGCATTACACGGAATTTGCTTTTAGGCAGACAGATTCTCCGTCAGCAGAAATTGCCTGAAGCATCAAAGAGAAGCAGAAGAGTTCTCCCACCCACCCACCCCAGGTCACCGAGTGTCCGTGGATTCGCCACCCGCGCTGCCGCAGCCACACGGAGTCCAGTCCAAACCATCAGTAGCCCGAGCTTCAAGTCCAAATCTCTGACGCAATCAGGGCCCTTCGGCACCCCCTCGCGGCCCGGGTCCGACACCTGCTGCCCCTTCAGCCAGTCTCCAGCAGTCCGCAGCCTGGCATGAATCCCTCAACCACAGTTGCCTGCAGCCTGCACCGTTCCTCATCTCAAGTCACCAACAGCCCACTCCCAATGTGTGTTTTTTTTTAATAATATTGTATTTAAATTTTCCAAACATGTACAGAAAGCGCAAAATATAATAATCATATAATCATTTGTGTTTAAGATTTTAAAAAGGACAGACAGAGTAAACGTGGATAGGCTTTTTCAATTAAGAAAGGGGGAGATTCAAACTAGAGGACATGGTTTAAGATTGAAGGGGGAAAATTATAAGGGGAACATGAGGGGAAATTTCTTTATGCAGAGGGTGGTAGGGATGTGGAATGAGCTTCCGACAGATGTGGTCAAGGCGGGATCATTGGTTACATTTAAGGAAAGACTGGATCGTTACATGGATAGGAGGGGACTAGAGGGGTATGGACCGGGTGCTGGTCAGTGGGACTAGGAGGGTGGGGATTTGCTACGGCATGGACTAGTAGGGCTGAACTGGCCTGTTCTGTGCTTTAAGTGGTTATATGGTTATATAGTCATATCAATTCCATTATTCATGATTGTTTTATAAACCCCCCCATATGAAATCACAGAAAATAAAAACACCCCCAACCCTCTCCCCCCACATAATAACCCTAATAAGGATAGAAAAGGAAGCAAGTACGAATAGTAAAGTGTTACGGATTATATTATTATGATTATGGATAAATATGTCTTTAAAAGAGATAGATTGTGGAGGGTTTAGTGTGTAGGTCACTTCACAAACAGAGTAACATGTTAAAATGCAAGAGCTTTGCTGAAGCCAGACAATCAAGCTCCTGTTGGCTTTGCAGAAGACAATCTGTTTTGGAAAGAACTTCAAAAGCAGGTGCAAATGGAAAAGACCGGGCTAAAGTCCTGATAAAGATCTTTCGAGGAATGGGTTTGGAACCTCGGGGGAGGTTTTTGGTTTTTGCAAGCAAAGACAGAGGAAAGAATAAACAGGATTCTTCTCTGAGAGAGAAAGAAGGCTTCTTCAGGAGCATTTTCTGTCAAGAATGCACCCGCAGAAGCGGATTCAGACCTATGGAATAGTCGTTCAGGTGGCAGCCCTGAAAGTGCAGCGCTAGCCATCTGAAAGGGACAGCTGCATGGGAGGTGCCTCGGAGTGCACTCCGGCTCCTGTCCCTTCGGCCTGTCAGAGCTGGGGAAGCCGGTGTGGGCTGTCAGCGCTGGGGCGGCTGGCGCAGGCTGTCCCTACATTGATCCCAGCTCCATTTTGGATTGAAATATTTGGAGTTTTGGGATCTTAAACTTTTGGAGTTTTTGTGATTTATTAATTAATTGGTTTTTCTAAGCTAATTTAAAGCTTGAATGTGTGGAAAACACAGCAGCAATGGATGTTAGTACATTTTTGTTATACACAACACCTGCAGAGCAGTCCCGGTTGTCAAGGGATCACCATCTTTCACTCGATTCTAACCTTTTTCAGTTTTATTTGTTTATTTATTCCAATGAGTTAGTGGTTGCATGGGGGGTTGAGGTAAAGCCATTAATTGATTAATACCTACAATATGTAAATATGTGCACCAAATTGAAAAAAAATCCTATTTTCCACATGCCATCTTTCCAAATCTAAATGAGAATCTGATTTTCATGTCATTGCTATACATTTGCTATACATTTGTAATTTCCTCAAGAAGGATACGACATATTTCCACATGCCATCATTCCTTTTCACTTCACTGCGATACAGTTTCTTGCAACTGCTAAGGGAATTGTCATAAATTTCTTTTGGAAAAAAATCAATTTCAATTTTGGTTTTACAACCAAAAATTTACCCAATATTGGCAATGTTTGAAAAAGGTATTGTACTCCAGGAAATATATTCATTTTAATACAATTAACTCTTCCCAGTAATATTATTGCCAATTATTAAGTTAAGGGTAATAGTTCAATTTAAATAAGTTATTTAAATATCCCTAAATATTTTATTCCATTTATCGACCATTTAAATTGGTTATCTCTTTGACATTGAGTTTAATCACCTCTTGTAAGAGGCATGATTTTACTTTTATCCCAATTTACTTTATAACTGGAAACTATCCCATATTCTTTAATTTAAAAACCATTAATATCAGGGTCAGATCGAATCAGTTCTGCACGTGGTTCTATTGCTAAAATAAATAAAGTGGGAGACAATGGACTCCTTGCACACTCGATCCAGTTAAATGAAAACATGTAGATATCTGCTCCCAATGTGTTCTTCAGCTGCAGAAAACCTCACTGGTCCACCGCCGTGGTCACCACACCATGGGTCATCTTTTCTGCTTCTCCTCAAACTGAAAGGGGGTTCTCCCCATTTTATGGTAGCCTGCGCCAGTCCTCTGCTTTCCTGGATGCTGCAACCCATCATGGCCGCTGCCGATCTTTGGCGCCACTGTTTTGGGTCCAGAACCTGCTGCCCAGGGGTAGTAAAGGCGGGCCAGATTGTAAAGTTCAAATATACTCAGGCAGCTACGTTCAGAGGAAGGATTGTGTGTGACGGACATAAAGCAGACAGATAGGACAAGATGGATCAGTTTAGTCCAAAAGGCCTGCTTTCATGCCGCAAAATTCCACCAGCAGGTCATTTTCAAGGCAAAATCTGAAGTGTTGAAGGAATTAGTTCAGGCCGAGTCTGTGCCAGCTCAAGAAAGAACTTGGTTGGCAGTTCCAAACACTTCCTCCTTCCTTTCAACCCTCTTGCTCGAGTTCCCGCCCAAATGAATCCCCAGCTGCCTCCAATTCCCAACAGCCCTCTAACAAGAAGCAAGGTCTACACCAGAGGCACCACCTATCTTCGCCCTCCCTTTACATCTGTGCTCCAGTTATCTTGGAGCAGCCTATAACCCAAAACCTGCTCCATGGTGAGTGACATCACCCCCCCACCCCACCACCCTCACCCTGCTTCTCTCAGTCCGCCAGTGCAGTGACACCCATCACCCTTGCAGCCACCGTTGGGCAGCTGGGTGGGATGAGGGGTGGCATCTTCGCTCCAGAGTTCGGGAGACCTGGGTTCAGTTCTGGACTCTGGCGCTGTCGGTGTATACATCCTTCCTGTGTCCCTCGCGGCATTACTCCAGCCTCCAAAAATATATCCAATATAGGCTGTCAGATCTATTTATTTATTTATTATTACCATGTCTACTCAGGTAGACCCTATAGAACATGAGAGCATAGAAACAGATTCTTCGGCCCATGTTTTTTTCAGCCTAGTCCCGCTAACCTTTCATCCATGTACCCGTCCAAATTTTTCTGAAATGTTACAATCAATCCTGCATTCACCACTTCATCTGGTAGCTCATTCCACCCACTAACTGAGTGATGAGTTCCCCCCGAATGATCCCGTTAAACATCTCTCCTTTCATCCTGAACCCAATTTCTCTGGTCTCACCCACCCTCAGTGGAAAAAGCCTGCTTGGATTTACTCTATCTTTCCAAAACAAGTCTTATGAGGCAAGGTGAGCAGAGCTGGGACTTTTCCCTTTGGAGAGTAGAAGGATGAGAGAAGACTTGATAGAGGTTTAAAAGATTATGAGAGGCATAGATAAGGTGGACAGCTAGTGTCCGGTTCCCAGGACAGGAATGGCAAACTCCAGAGGGCATGTGTACAAAGTTAGGGGAAGCAAGTGTAGGGGAGACATCAGGGGTATGTTTTTTTTTTATATACAGAGAGTTGTGGGTGCCTGTGATGGTGGTGGAGGCTGAAACATTAGGGGCATTTAGCAGACACATGGATGAAAGAAAAATAGAGGGTTACGAGGTAGGGAGGGCTTAGTACGTTTTTTTAAAAAGGGATTTGGTTCAGCAAAACATAGAGAGCTGAAGGGCCTTCACTGTGATGCAGTGATTTATGCTCTATACCCCTCTTAATTTTGTTCTCAATATGCAAATAGTGAGAAGGTTTCTTTTGTGAGCTGTTCAAAAGCGAGCAGAGTCTCCAAGCTCCTTGCTGGGAAATAAAAGAACAGAGAATGAGGAAAGTGAAGGAAGTCCCTCAGGGACGGCGGGAGGATCTGGCCAACTCCTCCTACGTGGCTGGAGAATGAGGAAGTAAAAGGCGAGAGGTCACAAATCCTGCCCTCTCCTCTGATGGGGCCACGGCAACCACCATCACTCTTTCCCAAACATTGTCTCTGTGGCGGAGGTGAGCAGCCTGCAGGCACAAACCCCAGCTCCCTTCCCACATCTGGCTGTCTGCTCTCTTTCACATCCCCTCACCGCCCCCTCCCCCCGATCCTACCAAGCCTGAGGTGAAGCCTACCTCATCCAGCCACCTTTTGGCAGGTCAACAGATTAATTGGCCACGGCAAACTTTTCCTGGCATATGGGAGAAAGGTAGAACCTGGGGGGGTGGAGGTGAAAGGAATGCGGGAAGAATAACATGAGTTTGGGTTGGATTGGTATAAATGGCCCTCGGGTGATTCATTGCATAGTTTAGGAATTGTCCCACCCAAGAACGTAAGAAACTGCGGAGGGTTGAAAACGGAAACCATCCACTCCAGCGATATCTCCCGCTGCCTTGGAAAAGGAGGCAATGTATTCAAGCACTTGCCCTGCCCTGGCCACGCACACCTCCTGTCAGGAAGAGGATTCACTAGTGTGAGATCGCCCACCGCCAGACTCCAACATTTGTTTCTTTCCTGCCTTTATCAGACTCCCAAATTAACCTCAAATTAGCAACATTGCCTTTTGGTCCCTACCAACTGATCTCTCTCACTAACTCTACATTGTGACTTGTTTGTACTATGTACAAGATGCCTACTGGTCTGCTCTCAAAACAATCTAAATCACTGCATCTTGGTACACGTGACAATAAATTTGAACTTTCCACACTGCACCCTCTAATGCACCATGCACTTTAAAAGACTCATAGAAACTGATAGGTTTTTATTAATAACAGAATGGAGGAACGTCCATGCTGGTCGACTGTCCTGGACTGAAGAGGGAGCTGTGGCTCAGTTGCCCTGATTCAGGGGTCTGTGGGGGGAGCCACAGGCTACAGTCAGCAAGGGGTGTGCCAAGACGAACTATAACAAGTCCTAACACAGCCAAAACACATAGAATGGTTTATTCCCTCTCTGGGACCTTCACTTCCTTCCCAAAATGTGATGACCTCAGCTGCGTTTGATACGTTCAATGTAACCTCTTCATAAAGCAACAAAACAAATTGATCGTCAGCCAACAAGTACCAAGGTATCAATGACATTTTGATCTGAACTGCGGAAAGTTAAAAATACAGCACATTCCAAATGCTAGGGGAAAGTTGAGGGCGTGGGACATAGCAGGGGGGATGGGATGACAGGAGATATCGTCAGGTGGGTTAATGAATAACAAAAGGTTAGTCTGTAAATCTCTCCGTTAAGGTTGCCACTTTCCCCAGTTCTTTTCCAGGAAATCACTTGCTGAAGCAGATGCAGCGGAATTGAGTTGTGTGGCAGAGAAACGGGTCTTTAACCAAACAGGTTCATGCTGACCTGTTTGCCATCTCCACATTTGCCCGCACGAGGATAATACCCTCTCCCCAATGAGTTCCTCCAGCAATTTATTTTGGCACCAGATAACACCATCTGTAATCTCCTGTTCAAGTTTATTATCATCTCAAGCCAAGTCATCTTTTTTTATGTTCACGCCATGCATAGCATTGTAAAGATGGGATCGCATTTCCCCAAGTTAAAATATTAAAAGTCCAAGGTACCCTATCCACATATGTTCTGGAAATTCAAGAGCTTGATGGCTTGGGGGAAAAAAAACTGTTCCCAATCTGGACGTAATGACCCGAGTGCTAAGGTACCTTTTTCCAGATGGCAGAGGGAGAACAGTTTACGTGAGGGGTATGTGGAGTCCTCCATAATCTTTTTGCCTTTCACTGCATCAAGTGTTGTAGATGTCGGTCATGATAGGAAGAGAGCCCCAATGACCTTTTCCGCTGACTCCACCATCCTCTGCAGGGTCTTGCGGTCTGAAGCGGTCCAGCTTCTAAACCAGGTGGTGATGCAGTTACACAGGATGCTTTTGATACATCCTCTGTAGAATGCGGTGAGGATGGAGGGTGGGAGATGAACTTGACTGTACATGTACAACTCGTCAAAAGTGTTTCTCCGGACCACCATGCATGCACATACACACATAATAATCACATGCATACATAAAAATATTTATGGGTCGGGATTTTCTTTTGCAAATATGACCAACCATGAATTTATATTACTTATTTATTTTTTTATTTATTATCTATTTTTTTAAATTTTGAGTTAATTGTACTTAGATTGCTGTCTACGTGTCTGGTTTATGTGGGAAGCTGGAGTAAGTCGCCTGTGCATTCTCCTTCCGTATCTGACAAACCATTCTGTCCTTGCAGTATAGTACAGGCCCTCTGGCCCACAATGTTGAGCCGACCCCCATATGCCTACCAGATAAAAACTAAACCCTATCTCCCTCGTGATGCTCTAACTATCTTTCGTCCATATGCCTAAGAGTTTCTTAAATGCCCCTATTGTTCCAGCCTCCATCACCACCCCTGCCAATTCATTCCACTACTCCTTGTGTAAGGAGGGGGGGGAGAAAGAAAATGACCCCCAACGCCCTCCCTTAAATTTCCTCTCGATTCTTTCAGGTCTGTGGCCATGGAAGGATTTTGCTTCCACGGCATGGATCAGTGCAGAGCACGGATCGTCACGGACGGTGTCTGTCTCATTCCAGAAGATCCAAGCCTGGTTGAATTCCTGAGCTTCTGAGTCGGAATCCCGAGGGCTTAGGGCCCTTCCGGCAAGAGGGTGCAAGCCCAGACACTGGGCATCGCACACGGATGAAAGCGGGGGAAGCGCATCAAATTCAAGTTTCTTAAAAGATCCAATGTAGATCTTAAAAGATCTTAAAAGTACCTGCCTCCACCACGGTTGCCAGTGCTCACCACACTGCGTGGAAAAACTTACATTCACCCTGTACTTATGCAGAAATCAGGGGGTGTGGGGGGGTGTTAGCCAATGAGGGGAAACAGAGTAACTCGGACTGTTTGGAAGGATAATGGGGTATCTCGTGGAAACATTGGGGTGGCATGGTTAGTGTCGGGGGTTCGAATCTGGTGCTGTCTGTAAGGAGCTTGCATGTTCTCTGCGTGGGGTTCTTCTGGGTGCTCCGATCTCCTCCCGCCCTTCAAAACGTACCAGGGTTTCAGGAGGCAATTAAGTGGCAAGGGCTCGTGGGCCAAAAGGGCCTGTGACCGTGCTGCAGGTCGAAGTTTAAAAATTTAACATAAACGTTACGAAAGGAATCGATAAGTTGGAAGCAGGGAGGTTGTTGCTACTGGCTAGAACTCGGGGACACTGCTTCAAGGTTCAGGGGAGTAGATTTAAGACAAATAAGGAGGAACTGCTTCTCCCAGGGAGTAACGAATCTATGGAAATGTCTGCGCAAAGGAGTACAGCCTGTCTCATTGAATGCATTTAAGACACAGATTGATTTTTAAAGGACAGAACAGCATTATAGAGTAAGGTCGGGTAAGTGGAGGCCACTTCACTTGCCAGATCACCCATGATCTTATTGAATGGTGGTGCAGGTACAAAGGGGCAGATGATCCAGCTCTAACTCATGTTCTTATGCGCAATCTGCTTAACATTGTCCACCACCTAGATAGTAATTCCTTCAAATTCACTGGAATGCGTGAAGCAAAGTATCGTCCCTGGCCTCTGACCTGGTTCCCTCTCCGTGGACGCTGCCTGACCTGCTGAGTATTTCTCGCTTTATGTCAGTTTTCCGCTCTCTGCAATTTTCCCCAGCTTCCATTCTCCATCGAGCTCTCGTCGCTTTCAACTTTCTTTCACTTGGTTCACATGCCTGACTCCAACCCGGGGTCAGGCTTCCTTCAAAGTTGGCACTTCTGAAACATCACTTGTTTTTACTTGCACTTAACCCAAAACTACTACTTGTATTCACTAGAACTAGCACAACCAACTGTAACATTTTAAATTTAGACATGCAGCACAGTAACAGCCCATTTCGGCCCATGAGTCCATGCCTCCCAATATACACCTTGTTAACATACATCCCCCCTTACCCCCCCTATACGTTTCGAGCAGTGGGAGGAAACCAGAGCCGTTCACCCCCAGAAGAAAACCGACGCAGAATGTACCAGAGCGCGCGCCAGAGCGAGAGCGCGCGCCAGAGCGAGAGCGCGCGCCAGAGCGAGAGCGCGAACCAGAGCGAGAGCGCGCGCCAGAGCGAGAGCGCGCGCCAGAGCGAGAGCGCGAGCCAGAGCGAGAGCGCGCGCCAGAGCGAGAGCGCGCGCCAGAGCGAGAGCGCGCGCCAGAGCGAGAGCGCGCGCCAGAGCGAGAGCGCGCGCCAGAGCGAGAGCGCGCGCCAGAGCGAGAGCGCGCGCCAGAGCGAGAGCGCGCGCCAGAGCGAGAGCGCGCGCCAGAGCGAGAGCGCGGGCCAGAGCGAGAGCGCGGGCCAGAGCGAGAGCGCGGGCCAGAGCGAGAGCGCGGGCCAGAGCGAGAGCGCGCGCCAGAGCGAGAGCGCGCGCCAGAGCGAGAGCGCGCGCCAGAGCGAGAGCGCGCGCCAGAGCGAGAGCGCGGGCCAGAGCGAGAGCGCGGGCCAGAGCGAGAGCGCGGGCCAGAGCGAGAGCGCGGGCCAGAGCGAGAGCGCGGGCCAGAGCGAGAGCGCGCGCCAGAGCGAGAGCGCGCGCCAGAGCGAGAGCGCGGGCCAGAGCGAGAGCGCGGGCCAGAGCGAGAGCGCGGGCCAGAGCGAGAGCGCGGGCCAGAGCGAGAGCGCGCGCCAGAGCGAGAGCGCGGGCCAGAGCGAGAGCGCGCGCCAGAGCGAGAGCGCGCGCCAGAGCGAGAGCGCGGGCCAGAGCGAGAGCGCGCGCGAGAGCGCGCGCCAGAGCGAGAGCGCGCGCCAGAGCGCGCGCCAGAGCGAGAGCGCGGGCCAGAGCGAGAGCGCGGGCCAGAGCGAGAGCGCGCGCCAGAGCGAGAGCGCGCGCCAGAGCGAGAGCGCGCGCCAGAGCGGGAGCGCGCGCCAGAGCGAGAGCGCGCGCCAGAGCGAGAGCGCGCGCCAGAGCGAGAGCGCGCGCCAGAGCGAGAGCGCGCGCCAGAGCGAGAGCGCGCGCCAGAGCGAGAGCGCGGGCCAGAGCGAGAGCGCGGGCCAGAGCGAGAGCGCGGGCCAGAGCGAGAGCGCGGGCCAGAGCGAGAGCGCGCGCCAGAGCGAGAGCGCGGGCCAGAGCGAGAGCGCGCGCCAGAGCGAGAGCGCGGGCCAGAGCGAGAGCGCGGGCCAGAGCGAGAGCGCGGGCCAGAGCGAGAGCGCGGGCCAGAGCGAGAGCGCGCGCCAGAGCGAGAGCGCGCGCCAGAGCGAGAGCGCGCGCCAGAGCGAGCGCCTGAGCGAGAGCGCGCGCCAGAGCGAGCGCCTGAGCGAGAGCGCGCGCCAGAGCGAGAGCGCGCGCCAGAGCGAGAGCGCGCGCCAGAGCGTGAGCGCGCGCCAGAGCGAGAGCGCGCGCCAGAGCGAGAGCGCGCGCCAGAGCGAGAGCGCGCGCCAGAGCGAGAGCGCGCGCCAGAGCGAGAGCGCGCGCCAGAGCGAGAGCGCGCGCCAGAGCGAGAGCGCGCGCCAGAGCGAGAGCGCGGGCCAGAGCGAGAGCGCGGGCCAGAGCGAGAGCGCGGGCCAGAGCGAGAGCGCGCGCCAGAGCGAGAGCGCGCGCCAGAGCGAGAGCGCGCGCCAGGGCGAGAGCGCGCGCCAGGGCGAGAGGGCGCGCCAGGGCGAGAGCGCGCGCCAGGGCGAGAGCGCGCGCCAGGGCGAGAGCGCGCGCCAGAGCGAGAGCGCGCGCCAAAGAGAGAGAGACTGCTGGTTTTCTGCAGTGGCTTTTGGAAACTTGTTTGAAACCCCATTTTGAAGATAGATTGTTCGTTCTGAGTTCAGCCTGCTCAAAGTCTTTGTGGTCCATACAAGAGGAGATTTATGGCTGTAAAATGTTTTGCCTGAGATGAGGGAAACAGAAAAGGAACTCTGCAATGACCTAAAAGAAAGAGGTTATCATCTAGAAACTCTGATGGAGCAAGTTTCTTCGACATGACATTCCAAGCTGATCGGAAGGAATCAGTTTATGTGCATCCAACAAGCATCAAATCTCTCTCTGAAAACCAACAATAACCTTCCTGAGTGGTAATCATTTACCTTTCAAGCACCAAGGCCTGGTGAAAATTCAGGGCACAGAAATAGAATTGCCTGATACCAGTGAGAGTGAGAAGTGAGATTGGTCTGTGAATCAAAGATTTTTTCTGAACTTATACCCCCATTTCATACATGTGCACTTAGAATTAAAAGGAGGTTAAGTTAGGTGAAGTTAATACCAATAAGTTAAAGTATGATCTTGTTTTTGTTTGAAGAAAATTAAAAGTATCTTCTGCTTAAGTAACCATTAGTCTTGGTGAATCTCTATTGCCACTGGATTTTTGGGTTCTTTGGGCCCATCTCAAGGGAGACTGAGCAGTCTGTCTTAGGACAGCACTGCCCATCCTCACATGAGGGAGGCGGTTAGAAAAGATACCCTAAAGCCTGTCCCACAATAGTATCTGGCTAGCTAACTGCGGCTGGTAGATCATCTCTTTAGTGGTTGACATACAAGAAAAATAAATCAAAGAAAACTAATTTTTGGAGCATGGAATGTGGGTCTTCTTCGAACCAAAATGTACTCCAAGAATGTTTCTGTAAATAAAGTAAAATGCTTTAAGGTTTATATATTCAGGCAAGCGAAGTTTGTTTCGTCTAAGTACAGCATCGTATTTTGGTCTTTGAAACTGTTTATTCTTAATGCAGTTGTATTAGTTAGGTATTGTAAGAGCAAGTCTCAAGCAACCAGAAAATACACTTATCTGGCATCTACCCATCTCCATAGGTGCCAGACACCAGGGGTTTTACTGTATTTGGTACATGACGATCAGCTTTCTCTCACACACACTTAGCAATCAGGAATCTCTGGCCCTCGGTTGCTCAGAGTCAGGGTGCATCAGGATAGAACCCAACCTCTCCTCGACTTACGAAGGGTCTGCGTTCCGATGAACCCATCACAAGTGGAAAAATCAAAAGTCATGGCCAAGCCTACCTTAAACGTGCTCAGACCATTTACTGTAGCCTATGGCTGGGCAAATTTATCCAAAACAAAACCTATTTTATAATTAAATGATGAACACCTTTTATTCCACACTGGGGGGGGGGGGGGGGGGGGGGAGAACCAAGTGACTACATACAATTATTTTCATTAGAATGTGTGTCATTATCGTCCCATTGTAACTTTGCAAAGTCGCAAGTTGGACCATCGCCAGTAGAGGAGTGTCTGTATTGGGAACCTTGAGGTCGTGTACTGAAAAGCCACAGAAGCCCTGTGTACACTAGCTCATCCACTCCACCTGTGGAAGAGTTTGTGTCTTCTTCATCAGCTTCATCAGTCATGCCAGGGCCCACTGAACCAGGGGTAATCAAAGTCAGACCACACTGAAACACGCCCTTCAGCCCACCACATCCGTGTTTCCCCCTATCTTCCCCACCTACCCATGCTCTTTGATGCCTGCTTCATCTCCTCTGTACCCTCTCCAGCACAGCCCCCACCTTTCCACAGCGTGGCAACCGGAACTGCACGAGAGACTCCAACTGCCGACACATACTCAACGCCAAGGGCGGGGGAGGGGGAGCTGCCAGAGAAGAAGATCTTCAAGATTGTTGCGCTCCCAGCCGTGGTCAAAAAAGATCAGGCTGCTGACCCACTAGTGCATCACCAGATCCAGCTCCAACAGCGTCATCAAGCTTGCAGGTGACACAACAGTCGTCGGCCTCGTCGGCAACAACGATGAGCCGCGTGACAGAGAAGAGGTGGAAAATCTCATAAAATGGTGCAAGATTAACAACCTGAGTCTCAACATGGACAAGACGTAAGGAGATGATTGTGGACTTCAGGAGAACCAGGGAACAACCACCCTCCATTACATATCAACTATTCTGAGGTAGAGAGCACTAAGTTCCTTGGAGTTCGCTTAACTAGTGACCTATCGTGGACCAACATCCCTTCACTTTTCAGGAAGGCGCATCAGTGACTGCACTTCCTGAGAAGACTAAAGCGGGCAAGGCTACCAGCCACCATTATGTCAACCTTCTATAGGAGCTCAATTGAGAGGGTCCTGGCTACATCACATAGGCAGTGAGAATGTTGAACGACCAAAGGAACTGCTCACTTTAACCACACGAGACCCTCATGTTCATGAAACAATATTTATCTATTTGTATGAATAGATACATTTGTCCTGCATATGTATTGTGTGTAATGTCTACTTGTAGTTTTGCAATGAGGACCAGAGAACGCTGTTAGGTTGGATTCTACCCTTGTGTTCCGAATTTCGGATTTTTACGGATTTCAGAACAAAACCCAGCTGCCCCAGATTTAAGCCCACCCGAATTGTGCTGCCATATCCACCCCCTTCCAGACGTCTGCCGTTTCTCACTGCCCTCGCCCGCCCGAGTTGCGCTGTCATCTCTCTCCCCCCATGCCCCCAGCCCAACCTAGTTCCACTGCTCTCTCCCTCCCTCTCTCTCCCTCCCTCTCTCTCTCTCCCTCCCTCTCTCTCCCTCCCTCTCTCTCCCTCCCTCTCTCTCCCTCCCTCTCTCTCCCTCCCTCTCTCTCCCTCCCTCTCCCTCCCTCCCTCTCCCTCCCTCTCTCTCCCTCTCTCTCCCTCTCTCTCCCTCTCTCTCCCTCTCTCTCCCTCTCTCTCCCTCTCTCTCTCCCTCTCTCTCTCCCTCTCTCTCTCCCTCTCTCTCCCTCTCTCTCTCCCTCTCTCTCTCCCTCTCTCTCTCCCTCTCTCTCTCCCTCTCTCTCTCCCTCTCTCTCTCCCTCCCTCTCTCTCTCCTCCCTCTCTCTCCCTCCCTCTCTCTCCCTCCCTCCCTCTCCCTCCCTCCCTCTCCCTCTCTCCCTCCCTCCCTCCCTCCTCTCTCTCTCTCCCTCCCTCTCTCTCTCTCCCTCCCTCTCTCTCTCTCTCCCTCCCTCTCTCTCTCTCTCCCATCCCATCTCTCTCCCTCCTTCCCTCCACTGTACCAGCACCAGGAAAAAATTGCCAGTTTTTGAAGCTTTCCAGATTTTAGACGTCTGGATAAAGGACTGTATACTTGTACTTGTACAATCAGTTGACAATAAACTTGACTTGACTTGGTTCCAATCAGCCATGATCAAGTCCGCTTTGAACTTGTATCATTGCAGAATTCAAGCAGCCATCTCATTCTGAACAAAATTCCATGATGGACCATGACCAAAAAAAAAATCATCTGCTTATTTTTCCCACAAAGTTCTGTTTATGAGCATTACGTGCTAACCGGCTCCAACATTCCCCATGGGACAATGGTGGGCTGCACTTCAGAAGGATCCGTCCTTGACTGCGAAACCACTGGAATGTGCTCAGAGATGTGCAGTCAGAGCATTCCACCAAAGCCAGACAACTTCCATTCCAAAACACCAATCTACTAGAGGAATTGGGCATGTCAAGCAATATCAATGGAATGGGGTGGGGTGGGGAGAGAGAGAATGGTCGAGGTTGGAACCTCTCATGAAGGATGAGTGCACAATGCTGGAGTAACTCAACAGGTCGAACAGTGGACTTTGTACAGCAAAGACAAAGATGCAGTGCCAACGCTTCAGGCTTGAACCCTTTGTCAAGGTCTGGACAAAATGTGGGCAGTCGTCCGAACAAAATGGGGGGGGGGTGAAGGGGAGGGGCACAGTCCCACAGGCAGGAGGCAATAGGTGAATAAGGGAAGGAGGCCACACCAGCAAACGGGGGAGGGGGGATGACTCTGTGAATGGAGAGGGAAGGGGATGGAGAGCAGGAGGAAAGGAGGCAGTGGGATAGAGGAGAACAGCAAGTACGGTAGCAGAAGGCGGAGCAATCAATGCAATGCCTTCTCACCAAAAACATTCTTTCACTCCCACTAATGCTGCTGAACCAGCTGAGCTCTGCCAGCAGATGGTTTAAAAAAAAAATCACCCAAGATTCCTGTTTCCAGAACAGCTTCCAATGTCTGGAAGCTTTCATTTTCCAAGATCTTAGAATCTCACGTTGCCAGGTACAAATTTAAAACAACAGCGAGTGATCTTGCTTTTAATGTAACTCTCTGGAGACATCGGAGACTGCCGATGCTGGGGAAATAAAACCTGCTGGGGGTCTCCGAGGGGGGGGGGGGAGAGGGAATTATGGACATTTCCCCCCTCCCACCACCACAGATGCTGCTCGACACACTCTAGTTCCACCTGCAACAATCTGGTGTTGGCCAAGGTGTTTTGTAGCCCCAACATGATCAATGCACACTCCCATCCCTAATAAACACAAGTTGGAGCATAGACTTAATTTGAAGGTCCATCCAGCAATGAGCAAGCCGAGAATCATAGAACATGACAGCACAGAAACAGACCCTTCACCCTTTCTAGTTTGTGCCAGACTGTTCCTCCGCCCATTCCATAGCCCTACATACCCCTTCAATCCACGTACCTCTTCAAATTCTTCTTGAAATGTTAAAATTGAGTCTGCACTTCAGCTGGCACCACATTCCCACCACTCTCTGTATGAAGACGTTGCCCCTAAACTTTTCCCCTTTCACCCTTAGCCCATGTCCTCTGGTTTTCCACTTACCTTCAGTGGAGAAAAGCCCTATCTACATTTGCGCTGCCTATCTCCCCTCCTAATTTTAGATTACTTCTATCAAATCTCCCCTCATCTTTTACGCTCCAGGGAATAAAGTCTAACCTGTTTTACCTTTTCCTGTAATTCAGTTCCTGAAGTACAGGCAACACCCTAATAGATCTTTTTAATTTAAAACAAAATTAGACGTACCACACTGTAACAGGTCAATGCAGCCCACGAGTCCGTGCCACCCAATTTACACCCTGTTCACTTACCCACCTACCACCCCCCCCCCCCGCCAGTACGTTTTGAACAGTTAGGAGGAAACCCGAGGAGAAGAACGCACAAACTCCCTGCAGGCAGGGCGGGCTTCGAACCCTGGTGTGGTCCCCATCACTGGCGCCGTAAAAGTGTGGCGCTCACCCTCTTTCCATCTTGCTGGCATCTTTCCCAGAGAGGGGGTGACCAAAACTGCTGACGGTACTCCAAGTTTGGCCTCACCAATGTCTTTACGCCCCAACTTCTTGGACTTATGAAGGTCAATAAACTCTCTTCACCACCTTCTCCACCTGTGCCACCACTTTCTGGGAACTATGTCTCTGCATTCCTTTGTTCTACCGCCCTCCTCAGTGCCCCACCAGTTACCATGCATCTCCCTTCTTCCTGACAAATCTTACAAAGACGAGCTACTCTTGTCTTGCTCTCTCATCCAAGTCTTGCTCTCTGAAAGCACCACCTGTAAGAGACCCCCAACTCCAGCTGACATTTAAAGGAAAAGTTCTTTCACGCATCTTTTGCCTATGCAAAACTGAGGACCACCCCCCCTCCATTCTCCCACCCCCCCTCCATTCTCCCACCCCCCCTCCATTCTCCCACCCCCCCTCCATTCTCCCACCCCCCCTCCATTCTCCCACCCCCCCTCCATTCTCCCACCCCCCCTCCATTCTCCCACCCCCCCTCCATTCTCCCACCCCCCCTCCATTCTCCCACCCCCCCTCCATTCTCCCACCCCCCCTCCATTCTCCCACCCCCCCTCCATTCTCCCACCCCCCCTCCATTCTCCCACCCCCCCTCCATTCTCCCACCCCCCCTCCATTCTCCCACCCCCCCTCCATTCTCCCACCCCCCCTCCATTCTCCCACCCCCCCTCCATTCTCCCACCCCCCCTCCATTCTCCCACCCCCCCTCCATTCTCCCACCCCCCCTCCATTCTCCCACCCCCCCTCCATTCTCCCACCCCCCCTCCATTCTCCCACCCCCCCTCCATTCTCCCACCCCCCCTCCATTCTCCCACCCCCCCTCCATTCTCCCACCCCCCCTCCATTCTCCCACCCCCCCTCCATTCTCCCACCCCCCCTCCATTCTCCACCCCCCCTCCATTCTCCCACCCCCCCTCCATTCTCCCACCCCCCCTCCATTCTCCCACCCCCCCTCCATTCTCCCACCCCCCCTCCATTCTCCCACCCCCCCTCCATTCTCCCACCCCCCTCCATTCTCCCACCCCCCCTCCATTCTCCCACCCCCCCTCCATTCTCCCACCCCCCCTCCATTCTCCCACCCCCCCTCCATTCTCCCACCCCCCCTCCATTCTTTCTCCCACCCCCCCTCCATTCTTTCTCCCACCCCCCCTCCATTCATTCTCCCACCCCCCCTCCATTCTCCCACCCCCCCTCCATTCTCCCACCCCCCCTCCATTCTCCCACCCCCCCCTCCATTCTCCCACCCCCCCTCCATTCTCCCACCCCCCCTCCATTCTCCCACCCCCCCTCCATTCTCCCACCCCCCCTCCATTCTCCCACCCCCCCTCCATTCTCCCACCCCCCCTCCATTCTCCACCCCCCTCCATTCTCCTGTCCCCTGTCCAAACCGAAAACTTTGCAAACTCACTTCTGCAGGCTGCACCTCGGGTGCTGCGTCGCTGAGAGCGCAGCGGCTGCCTCGCTGAATCCGAGCCCTCCGGAGAGCGGGGAAGCCGGCGGCCGCCGCCAGCCCCCTGGCTGTTGGGAACATCATGCCGACCTGTCAAACCCGCGCCGCGCAACAGAAACGCCGGCCCGGGGCCCCGCCTGTCAATCACGCCGGCCCGGGGACCCGCCTGTCAATCACGCCGGCCCGTCCCTCTCGGGGCCAGCGCGCATGCCCCGACTTTGTCCCCGCCCCAGCGTGAGCGGCCCGTCAATCAAAAGGATCCAACCTGCGCTCTCCGACGTCTTCGGCTGGCCTGGTGGCGCGCGATGTGTTCTGGGAATTGTAGTGCGGCCGAGATTGTGTGGACAGGCTTTGCAGAGGTGAGGATGTGAACCACAAAAGTGCACCCTGACCTCTGACCCATCCCATAGCTGATGGGAAGGCAATAAAAATTGCAAAGATGCTGTGTGAATTCTTCCGCCAGACTGTAGAGCAGGGTTTAATTAGCTTAAACTTGTACACCCCAATCTCAGTAACTTTGCTGGCTCCAGGCGTTTTCTCTTTGAAGGGGCCGGCTGGAGTCTTTATACTGGCTGGCCTACCTGCAGGTACAGTGGTTGTCCCCTGCAGTAGTGTGGCCAGTATAATGGTTGTATCACCGCCAAAGAAGAGGCTCCATAACAGCTTCAAGTTCCTTGTCCCGTGTAATACTGGAGGTGTAGACTGTCGTCCGAATGATGTAGGTTCATTCCCCTGCAGCAGTGTGAGTGAGGACTCAGCTTTACAGGCTGTTCACGTGTAAACACAGCCATCCAGAGCTGCTGGAAGACCATCAACTCGGTGAAAGACACCATGGTGTCACTAGTGGGGGTGCAGGGGGAGCTCCTGCCGCTCCCCCTGAGCACATTTGTTCAAACGTAGTGCCACTGATCTGCCCCTGCCGTCTCCTTGTGTGCGCTCCCTGCTGATTGGACATGGCTCGCATGAATCGTGCGAGCACAAGGCGCGAAAAAACTTGGCAGAGGCAAGAGCTATAAGTAAAGGGATTGCTTTATTTAAAAACTGAATTGATTTGCAAATTGTGCCCCATGTTTCGGAGTCGGATGTCAGGATCTCCAGTCACCGGAGCCAGGAGCTCCCAATGCCCAACTCCAAACTCTCCCCTTGGATTGCACTGGAGTCTGGTGTGCTTGTGCAGTAGTAGGCCAATTCCTATCACTTTAATTCAAACATTGAAATGACTTTAATCAAACACTGGAGATGTAGGTGAAATAATGAATGGAGTGCATTTTCATTAAAAAATATTTAAAATGTAAAATATGTGTGATTTTATAAAAATAATAGCTCATTTTAAATGCAGTCATCGCTTCAATAGTTAAAATTATTGGCGACTCATTCCATTCAAGTGGGATGTGATCAATTAAGTGTGGAGCCTGCCTGTATGCAGGGAGTGGATGTATGCTTCGCTCTCTCTCCCCTCTCCGTCCTGACGCTTTGTCGTCCCGCTTGGGACGGTGGCATTGGTGAATACAAGGAGGGAGCAGGGAGATGGAACAAGCTAATAAGGCAGATGGTCTCTGAGCACACTGGAGCGGGAGGGAGAAAGGGGGGGGTGGGGGAGAGAGAGAGCGTGGGACCTGGGGGGGGGGGGGGGGAGTGCGGGGTGGTGTTGAGGAGGTAGCAGTCTGCACTGCAAACCTCATCTTGTCTTCACAAGAAACATTTTCAGTATCACCAAGCAAAAGACAGGAGAGATCAGAAAGTTTCCCCACGATACGACTAATCTGAAGGTGTGTGTGTGTGTGCATGCATGTGTACACACATCTGTAGTCATGGCGACTTTTTAATACACTGTCATTGTTCCCTAACATTAAAACCTGGCTAGGCCCTTGGAAAGAGGCCCCTTGGTCAGCCTGAAAACTGCTGGTCTTTCAGCACATGGAGATGTTGGTGTGCAAATGCTGCCGACTGGCACATCCCAGGCTGCAGGAGTATGTGCTGAGGGGTACACTGAGGCTTGGCGCAGTGGGGAAGGACCATGGTCTAGAGTCCTCCAATTAATGGGCGTTGAAGGGCTGAGACTAAGGGGAAGCCCCTCAAACTACAAACAAATGACAGAGTAATGACAAGGTGCCACAGTGCCGGCAATGATGTTAATAGGCAGTGTTTGTAATAATGTACAATGAAAGGAATATATGTACGTAACTCTAAAGGTGCGTATGGTGTTAAACCACCGGCCCACTGCAGGGGGGCACCTCTGTACCTTCAGGAAGAGCACTGGAGGACAAGGCAACATCTGGCTGGGTGTCAATCAGCCGACCTGAATGGACCAAGCCCTACCCGGTTGGCTGTCAATCACCCTCCGGGATATAAGCTGGGTCTGGCCCTTCGAAGACAAGTCTCAGTGCTTGCAACAGCATTCTCACGGCCAGCTCTGTGGAAGTTTGTGTTGAATAAAGCCTGGAGAACAGATTTTGTTTTGTGTGTTTGTTTCTGTTCGATAGCGCACCACAGTACGAAGAGGCTTGGAAGAGCTTTCTTTTTCTAAATAATTTATTGGAAAAAAATGCCCTATTTATATCCTTCCTCTCTCACCTTGAACGGATGTGATTTAATTTCATTCATATGGAGTGTTGGAAAACCTGACTGCAAGAACAAAAATGACTGTCAGCCA